>NC_061770.1:27498220-27600720 GCF_022458985.1 Mugil cephalus
TAAAGACGGAGAGAAAGAAAGAAAGAAAGAAGACGGAGAGAAGGAAAGAAAGAAAGAAAGAAAGAAAGAAAGAAAGAAAGAACGAAAGAAGACAGAGAGAAAGAAAGAATGAAAGAAAGAAGATGGAGAGAAGGAAAGAAAGAAAAGAAAGAAAGAAAAGAAAAAAGAAAAGAAAGGAAAGAAAAAGAAAAGAAAGAAAAGAAAAGAGAAGAAGACGGAGAGAAAGAAAGAATGAAAGAAAGAAGATGGACAGAAAGAAAGAAAAGAAAGAAAAAAGAAAAAAGAGAAGAAAGAAAAAGAAAGAAAAGAAAGAAGACGAGAGAGAAAGAAAGAAAGAAAGAAGGTCGAGAGACAGAAAGAAAGAAGATGGAGAGAAAAAAGAAAGAAAGAAAGAAAGAAAGAAAGAAGACGGAGAGAAAGAAAGAAAGAAAGAAGGTCGAGAGACAGAAAGAAAGAAGATGGAGAGAAAAAAAGAAAGAAAGAAGAAAGAAAGAAAGGAAGAAAGAAAGAAAGAAAGAAGACGGAGAGAAAGAAAGAATGAAAGAAAGAAGATGGAGAGAAGGAAAGAAAGAAAGAAAGAAAGAAAAAAAGAAGGAAAGAAAGGAAAGAAAGGAAAGAAAGGAAAGAAAGAATAAAGATGGAGAGAAAGAAAGAAAGAAGACGGAGAGAAAGAAAGAAAGAAAGAAAGAAAGAAAGAAAGAAAGAAAGAAAGAAAGAAAGAAAGAAGAAGAAAGAAAGAAAGAAAGAAAGAAGAAGAAGGAAGAAGACAGAAGAAAGAAAGAAGATGGAGAGAAAAAAAGAAAGAGAAAAAGAAGAAAAAAAAGACAAGAAGAAAGAAAGAAAGAAAGAAGAAAGAAAGAAAGAAGACAGAGAGAAAGGAAGAATTAAAGAAAGAAAGACGGAAAGAAAGAAAGAAAGAAAGAAGATGAGAGAATGAAAGAAAGAAAGAAAGAAAGAATGAATGAAAGAAAGATGATGAGAGAAAGAAAAAAGGAAAGAAAGATAGAAGAGGAGAGAAAGAAAGAAAGAAAGGAAGAAAGAAAGAAGATGGAGAGAAGGAAAGAAAGAAAGAAAGAAAGAAAGAAAGAAAGAAAGAGAGAAAGAAAGAAAAAGAAAAGAAAGAAAAGAAGATGGAGAGAAAGAAAGAAGGAAAGAAGAGGGAGAGAAAGAAAGAAAGAAAGAAGGAAAGAAAGAAGATGGAGAGAAAAAAGACAGAAAGATGGAGAAAAAAACATAGATAGATAGATAGATAGATAGATAGATAGATAGATAGATAGATAGATAGATAGATAGATAGATAGATAGATAGATAGATAGATAGATAGAAACAAACCTTTCACTCTGAGTATCACTTGTTTCTCCATCAGTATCTTTCCCTCCTTGTCGTAGACTCTACAGGTGTAGGTGTTGGTGTCTCCATCTGTGGGGTATTTCAGGGTCAGACTGAGGTCTCCAGTTTCCAGCAGGTCTTCATTCATCTTCGTTCTGTTTCTATAAATCTGGTTCTGTTCTTCAGGACGGTCAGAACCGTTCTCATACACATGGACCTTCCTGTTGTCTCTGTCCATCCACTCCACTCTAGTGTCTCCAGGCAGCTCTGTGGTTCTGAAGGACAGCTGGACAGACTCCGCCCCTGAATCCACCTCCACCTGGAGGACTGAGAGGACAACACATCACACCATCAGCTGTAGAGACAGCAGCAAGAAAGACAGAAAGAAAGAAAGAAAGAAAGAAAGAAAGAAAGAAAGAAAGAAAGAAAGAAAGAAAGAAAGAAAGAAAGAAAGAAAGACATAAAGAAGAAAGACAGAAAGAAAGAAGACAGAGAGAAAGAAGATGGAGAGAAAGAAAGAAAGAAAGAAAGAAAGACAGAAAGAAAGATGGAGAGAAAGAAAGAAAGAAAGAAAGATGGAGAGAAAGAAAAAATTAAAGAAAGAAAGAAGATGGAAAGAAAGATGGAGAGAAAGAAATAAAGAAAGAAAGAAGACTGAGAGAAAGAAAGAAGGAAAGAAAGAATGAGAGAAAGAAAGAAGACAGAGAGAAAGAAAGAATTAAAGAAATAAATAAAGAAGAAAGAAAGAAAGAAAGAAAGAAAGAAAGAAAGAAAGAAAGAAAGAAAGAAAGAAAGAAAGAAAGAAAGAAAGAAAGAAGATGGAGAGAGAGAAAGAAAGAAAGAATGAATTAAAGAAAGAAAAATAAAGAAAGAAAGAAGTTGGAAAGAAAGAAAGAAAGAAAGAAAGAAAGAAAGAAAGAAAGAAAGAAAGAAAGAAAGAAAGAAAGAAAGAGAAAGAAAGAAGATGGAGAGAGAGAAAGAAAGAAAGAATGAATTAAAGAAAGAAAGAAAGAATGAAAGAAAGAAAGAAAGAAAGAAAGAAAGAAAGAAAGAAAGAAAGAAGATGGAGAGAAAGAAAGAAGGAAAGAAGATGGAGAGAAAGAAAGAAAGAAAGAAGGAAAGAAAGAAGATGGAGAGAAAAAAGACAGAAAGATGGAGAAAAAAACATAGATAGATAGATAGATAGATAGATAGATAGATAGATAGATAGATAGATAGATAGATAGATAGATAGATAGATAGATAGATAGATAGATAGATAGATAGAAACAAACCTTTCACTCTGAGCTCCACTTGTTTCTCCATCAGTATCTTTCCCTTCTTGTCGTAGACTCTACAGGTGTAGGTGTTGGTGTCTCCATCTGTGGGGTATTTCAGGGTCAGACTGAGGTCTCCAGTTTCCAGCAGGTCTTCATTCATCTTCGTTCTGTTTCTATAAATCTGGTTCTGTTCTTCAGGACGGTCAGAACCATTCCCATACACATGGACCTTCCTGTTGTCTCCGTCCATCCACTCCACTCTAGTGTCTCCAGGCAGCTCTGTGGTTCTGAAGGGCAGCTGGACAGACTCCGCCCCTGGATCCACCTCCACCACCTGGAGGACTGAGAGGACAACACATCACACCATCAGCTGTAGAGACAGCAGCAAGAAAGAAAGAAAGAAAGAAAGAAAGAAAGAAAGAAAGAAAGAAAGAAAGAAGATGGAGAGAAGGAACGAATTAAAGAAAGAAATAATTAAAGAAAGAAAGAAAGAAAGAAAGAAAGAAAGAAAGAAAGAAAGAAAGAAAGAAAGAAAGAACGATGGAGAGAAAGAAAGAAGATAGATAGATAGATAGATAGATAGATAGATAGATAGATAGATAGATAGATAGATAGATAGATAGATAGATAGATAGATAGATAGATAGATAGATAGATAGATAGATAGATAGATAGAAACCTTTTACATTGATCTTCACTTGTTTCTTCATCAGTATCTTTCTCTCCTTGTCGTAGACTCTACAGATGTAGGTGTCGGTGTCTCCATCTGTGGGGTGTTTCAGGGTCAGACTGAGGTCTCCAGTTTTCAGATTTTTCATCATCTTCGTTCTGTTTCTATAAATCTGGTTCTGTTCTTCAGGACGGTCAGAACCGTTCTCATACACATGGACCTTCCTGTTGTCTCCATCCGTCCACACCACTCTAGTGTCTTTAGGAAGGCGAGTTATGGTTTTGCAGGGCAGCTGGACAGACTCCGCCCCTGAATCCACCTCCACCTGGAGGACTGAGAGGACAACACATCACACCATCAGCTGTAGCAGCAGCAGCAGCAGCAGCAGCTCTGATGGTAACAGGACGTCTCTGTCCGTCCTCGTCTCTGTGTCTCATGCTGGTGGAGGACTCTCAGTGTCCAGTTTGTTGGAGGACGTGGATCAACCAGGTGACCTGAGCTCACCTGGCGTCTCTCTCACCTCCGACACAAACCACTGGAAACTAGTTTGAGACTGAACACCAGTTTTCTTCTTCAGTTACCAAAGAAGAAGTCAGGAACTAATGAGGAACCAACCAGATGAATGGATGAGGAAGAACCCTAACCCTCTGCTCTGGTTCTACTGGGACTGGGAGAGACCTGGACTCATGAGCTCAGAGCTTCTCAAATCCAGCTCAGGTCCTGATTGAGGACGTCAGGAGCTTCTGATTAGAGCTGGATTGTGTCTGTGTTTGTTCCTGATGTGTTCCTGACTCGCTCCTTGGTAACTAGTCAAAGCTCCTGGTTTGATGAAGACTTTCTGATTCTGGAACTAAACCTGGAACTTTCTCTTCATCTCTCTGTAGCAGCTGTTTGAATCTGAACAAGGACAGATGTTACCATCAGCATTATGGGTAGTGTAGTAGTAGAGACTCACCTGACATGAAGTAGTGTCGACAATGAAACAAAAGACCCCCAACGACACCAAGAACAACTACCAGGAGAAACAGGAGAACCCCAAGAACTTTAGGCCAGACTGGAGGTGGTTCTGTGGAGAAACATAAAGAACATCATGACCTCTGACCTCTGACCTGTATCTTCATGATCTAATCATTTAGTTTCTCTGGATGTTATTACCTTGTTTCCACTGCTACTGTGTGACATTTAATTCTAACATAAAACTAGAGAGCAGGACTGGTTTCACTGATCTACGTGATATTGTCTGAATTAGCAACATCCTGACGTATTCTGGTAGTTTCATCACTGATTACAGAAGGTTTAATCTATTAACAGTTGTCATTGCTGTTTGGTGAATGGATCAGACGATCACTGACAGTAAAATAAAAATAATAAAGGACTCAACCTCTTATTAAACATGAGATGTGTGTGGACAGTGTGAGACAGAGACTGAAGGACTCTGACTTGGACCAAAGCCTTAGAGGTGGAAACCCTACAAATGTCAGCTGTGTGCGATCATACAGTAAACTGGTTTGTTGCTGACCTTTGACCAGCAGCTGTAGGGCTGCCAGTCTCCGTTCGTTTCCAAACGCTCTGATGGAGCAGATGTAGGTTGCGTTGTCAGAGAGGCGGGGTTTCCTCAGATTCAGGCTGAAGTCTCCAGTGCTCAGAGCGTCCGTCTTCATGGAGGTTCGGTCGCTGTAAAGATGGTTTTGGTTTTTCAGTTGATCACCTGACGTCTGACGCTGGTGGACGGTTGAAGGACTGAGGTCGTAGCGGATCCACTCCACCGTGGGGGACAGAGGAACAGAAGAGTCTTGACAGGGCAACAGGACTGACTCCGCCCCCTCCAACACCTCCACAGCCAGGGTATGATGGGAAACTGAGGACACAAGAGACAGAATCATGAATCAGCTGGTTTAATAATAACTCTCACATGGAGGAACTGAAGCAGCTTCACATGTTTAATTCATGGTCCAGAGTTCCTGATGGACTTTGGTAAATATTTGCAGATTGTTCTTCAGCTCATAGGTGACTGTCTGATATGTGATGAGACTGAACCAGAACCCTTCATCACAAATACACATTTCTATTCAACGTAACCCCAGAGACACACTGAGGACTGGTGTGTGTGTTTGTGTCCTTGAGACTTCCTCTTGAGGACCAGAATGAAGTCCTGCTTATTGGATGAGATCAGAGATGTGTCTGTGACTCCAACAATAAAACAGCTCCTGATCAACACTTGATCAGAAACTGTTTGGCCTTGAGTCTTTGTTTTCCTGTGAAACCACATGTTGAGGTTTGTTTCTGACCTTTGACCTGTAGATGTACGTCTGTCACTCTCCGGTCTTCTCTCCCATCACTGATGGAGCAGGTGTAGTTGCCGCTGTCAGAGAGGTGGGGTTTTCTCAGAGTGAGGCTGAAGTCTCTAGTGTCCAGAGCATCAGGTGTCATCGATGTCCTCCCCCTGTAATCCTGGTTCTGACCTTTAAATTCATCTGTTTCTCCTCGTTTGTGGATTAATTTGGGACTGAGATCGTTCCGGGTCCAAATCACTGTGGGGTTGTCCACAGGTAAAAAACCTGAATACTGACAGGGTATCAGGACAGACTCCGCCTCCTCATTCACCTCCACCACACCTGCCAGGGCATGCTGGGAAACTGAGAGGACACACAAAGACAAACAGAAATCAGCTGTTATTATCCTTTAGTATGTCTCTGTTTCTGGTTCTCAGTAATGTGGCATCTGGTCGAGGAAACTACTCGTCAACATCCCCCCATGAAGAGATGAAACAACATTTTCACCTCCTGAACTCACCAACTGACAGTTTCACTATAAAATACATTTTAAACATTTGTAAATGTTTTTGTCCAATGTTTCAACCAAATGCTGGTTAAAATTTGTCTGGCCAGTTTGGCCGGTGATACATGAGCCAATGACGTCAGTCAGAGTTGTTCTACTGTTCTCTGTCATTTGTCCCCCTGCCTACATTTCCCATGAACACTGCTGTAATGTTGCGTAATGACGTGTCAGACACTCACTGGTGCAGGAACGCTACAGTCTGCAGTGCAACCAGCGCTAGAAACCATGGAAACAAACGTGTCCACCAGAAAACACAAAGAAGAAGAAGAATAAGGAATGGACTCGGAGTGAGGACAGGGACGTAGAGACGTTAGGGACATGTCTCTACTAATATCCAGCCACTATTGGGTCTTCATTACCAATACAACCGCCGTCCATAGTGTTTAGTTAATGATTACAGAACACAAAGGTTAACAGTCGGTCTCTGCTAGAAGTCCCACCTCAAACCTAAATGACTAACTGATTGGCTGTCCCGGTTTTTACTGGAAAAGTAATGGCGTTCTGGACCAACCCGGAGGTGAGGGCTTTTCTGTCCTTGTTGGGAGAAGACAGTTTACAGCAGGAGTTTGAAAACCTTGTCATTCTGAAAGGTCCTGTACAACTCCAGTCATTATAATTATACCGACACGAGAGCAGAAAGTTAAAAGTGATCAGTTTACTACTAGTCAAAAACACTCATCTCATTTAGTCAAAACATCCTGCTTTGCACCTGGCGCTGCATCATGACGATTTTTTTCTGACCAATCAGTAGTAAGAGTTGGTCCAGGGTTGGTACAGAACGACATTGCTTTTCTGGGCTTCACATCTGCTTTCAACATAATAATTGCACAGACACTGGTTCATAAACTTAATTTACTTGGACTGAACTCCTCCCTGTGCAACTGGGTCATGGACTTCCTGTCAATCAGGCTGCAGACTGTGAGGATCAACAACATCTCCTCCTCTATCATCACCCTCAGCACTGGCTCCCCCCACAGCTGTGTGCTGAGCCCTCTTCTGTTCACTCTGTTCACGTATGACTGCTCAGCCAGATAACCTGGCTGTCACATTATTTGCAGACGACACAGCAGTGGTTGGAAGAGATGTCTGGTTGGAGTGTAGTCGCATTCCCATCATCTCTATGACCTACTGCTGCTGACTAGGTTAGATAGTAGCTGAGACATGTTACTTCTACAGTGTCAGCTTTACTCTGACAGGTTCAGACAGGTGTTGGTGAGGTGTGTCTCTACTGTCAGTTCTGAAGAAAGAGGAAGACTTTCAGTTTCCTCATACTTTCATACCTGTTCATCCAGTTTGTGTGAGGTGCAGCAGTCTCACTCTGAACGGAAACTAAACTAAAACCCAGCAACACCTCAACACACACACACGGACACACACACACCGACTTACATTTACAAAATTAAGTAAACGCTGCATTTTTCTAATTCTATTTGTTTTCTCTTTTATTTATGAACATTTGCATCAGTCAGTTTTGACCTGTTTGTGTCAACTCTTTACTTCATGTAAATGAGGTTCATTTTAATAAATACAGGTGTAAAAGAAGTTTAAAACTAGTGATAATGAGTCAGAATGAAGTTGACTAAAAACATGCAACACACAATGGTGTAATCATTTTACACAATAATGAATAAAACTAATCAAACAGGGTCAAAGTGTAAATAAATTACAGGAAATAACTATGGATGGATACAGATACTGGTACTGATGCGAGGCGCTCAGTGCGTTTACATGCAGAGCTTAATGGAGCTATGCTCAAACTTTCTGACTACAGTCCTTGTCCCAGTTTACATGCAGCGCAAGAAAGGTTCTTCTACTCTCTGTTTACCTTCTTCTGGATGTTTTTGTTCCGGGGTCAGACGCCAGCTCAGTGGTTGTGGAGCATGAACACACGCATTATCCGATTGCAAACTGCTGTTACCGTCTACATGCTGGAGAAAATCGAATTCCAATCGCATTATCTGAGTGTCTCAATTGGATAATGAGAACTCCAATTTTAATTGGAGTAACGTGTTCACATGCACATAAGTTCTCCTGTTAGGACTTCAGGTGGCGCCATGTTGGAGAAGACAGCATAAAAAGTTAGCTCTCGAAGAAACCAATTAAAACTGGCTCTTTTAAACATCATTAACAACGGAAAGTGGACCAAAGTCAAGGAAACCTGTCAATGAAAGTCAACAACAACAACAAAAAATGAAATGGATGGAGACAAGGTCTAAAAAGAGAACGCGAACATTGAGGAGACGGACTCGGCGAGGGGAGCCATGCCGGAGAAGGGACTCGTCGGCGGGGAACAGGACTCTGTAATATTGGCGGAGCTACGCAAGTTAAGACAAGAGCAAACAGAAGCGGAGACTGAAAACAATAAAGCTCTGGTGAGACTAGAAACTAATATAAAGGAGCTGGAGCAGAGAACTGTGGACGTGGAAGAAAGGTTGGGGGAGACTGAAGACAGGGCGGCTGGAAAGATCAGTCGCCTTTCTTCTTCACCAAGAGGCCATGTTAACTGCAAAATGTGACGACTTGGAATCAAGGTGGAGGCGCAACAACATGCGGATACATGGGATCCCGGAGGGAGCAGAGAGAGACGACACCATAGGATGTGTGACTGACTTCATCCGCATCGAAAGAGCGCATCGCTGCTAAATGCCAAACCGATAGAGAGCACGACCCCCCCGACCCCGCCAGCCATCATCACCCACTTTATTGATCACCAGGTGAAACACCGCATCATACAGCAAGCATGGAAACAAAAAATAACACGAGGGACGGACCATCTACTTCAACCAAGATTACACTAACGAGATACAGAAGAAGAGGAAACTAGGAGAAGGAGAAAAACATGAAGGCACAGTCTCCATATCCTGCAAAACTGAAGGTGTTTGTGGAAACAGGGACTAAGACATTCACCACACTGATGGAGGCTGCACCTAATACAAGAAACTCACCTGAGTGAGAATGGACATAAAACTGAGAAGGGAATGGCTAAACCAAGTTTTCCATGCTTCATATGGCAAGAAAAGGGGGGTGGTCACACTAATGAATAAATCTTTACCTTTTTCTGCAGAGAAAGTGATTAAAGATGACATGGGGAGATATATCATGGTGTTGGCACAATAGGAGAAATGACTATTTCGATATTAAACATCTACGCCCCAAATGAGGAGAATGAAATATTTGTCAAAAACGCAGCTAATATAGTTTCCAGTAATGGACAAGGGATGATAATTATGGCGGGGGATTTTAATACTATACAGGATGGTAAATTAGACAGGCTGCCATCAGAGAAGGGACCAAGTACAAAAACATCCAGAGTCCTAAATAATGTTATGAAAGAATTAGGCCTTATTGATCCATGGAGACATAATGATCCTAAAGGAAAGGACTTTACCTTCTTTTCTAACCCACATGCTAGTTACTGGAGGATAGACTTTTTCACTTTACACAAAGTCAGGAATTGCAGTATAGAGTCTATAACTTTAAGTGGTCACGCCCCCATCATACTATCTCTTGAGCTGGGCAGCGAATCCTTCTTCAGGTACTGGAGACTCAATGTGTGGATCCTATCAGATGAGAAGGTAATCAAAGAACTAAAGCAACATTTAAAGGAATATTTTCAAATAAATGACAATGGCGACGTCTCACCATCAACTTTGTGGGAGGGAGGAAAAGCAGTCACAAGAGGGAAAATAATAGAAATAACATCCAGATGGAAAAAAGCTCGATTGAAACATCGAGGAAAACTAGAAAGCAAGATCAGAGAGTTGGAGTTAGAACATAAAAGGACATCTAACAGCTCCATTCTTCCCAGATTAAAAAAAAAAATAGGCTTGAGTTAGATAAAATAGTTTATAAAAATCCCAAATCACGGATCAGAGTCAATGGCTGTTGCTCAGAATTTTTGTACCTCAAAAGAGGAGTCAGGCAAGGAGACTGTCTGAGTCCGCTGCTGTTTGCTGCAAGTATTGAATCGTTAGCAGAGTCAATAAGACAAAAATAAAAACATAGAAGGCATAAAAGATGAGGGGGACATAGAACATAAAACGTTGTTATTTGCAGACGATTTACTAACATATATAAGTGAGCCCTCCACGTCTACACCAGCTTCACTAGACAACTTTAAGGAATATGGTGAAATATCAGGGGATTAGACGAATGAAGCCAAATCAACAGCTGTGATGCTCTCAGGACATTGTCCAGGGGAACTTAAAGATGAGGTCCACTTTAAATGGACCGAAAGAGGGTTTAGATACCTGGGTATAATTATCACTCCTGGTACAGCTCAGCTATTTGAGGCTAACTGTGGGAAACTGATGATTGAGATAAAGAATGATTTGGCTGGATGGGAGATTTTGCCATTGACTCTGCTGGGAAGAGTAGAAGCAGTAAGAATGAATATATAAGGTTATATAATATAAGATTATTGTTGTTATTCCAGTCGTTGCCCATGTGATCTCTGGAGCTTTTCTAAAAAAACTGGACAAAATCATGTCAAAATTCTTATGGCAAAATAAAAAAGTGAGAATTAAATACAAGACGCTTCTCAGCAAAAAAGAGAAGGGAGGGTTGAATTTACCAACTTAAGAAATTACTATTGGGCAGCACAACTCAGAGCCTTAATTATGTGGATCACTGAAGAGAAAGATTCGATATGGGTGGAGATGGAGCAAAATGCATTGTCAAAATGTGTCTTTAGAATCACTCCTGTTTTTGAACGAGAGGACTTGGAAGAGACTCGGGATGGGAAACGAATGGATCAGGGGAACAATGAAAACTTGGTCAGCAGTACGACAGAACCTGAAACTGTGGAACTCTGTAAGCAGGGCTACTAAAATAGCAAAGAACCCAGACTTTGTACCATCTGTCATGGATTCAGGATTTAACAAATGGACAGAAAAAGGAATAATACATATTGACCAAATGTTTCAGGGACAAACAATGAAATCATTTACACAACTTCAAAAAGAATTTAACTTACCAGCACATGACTTTTACAAATTCCTACAGCACAGAGATTATCTACAGAAACACCAGGAATGGAAGAACATTTGTAAGACACCATCTAAGTTAGAGGAATGTTCTGGTCATATTGTTACTACCTGTCACCTGTTACTACCTGTCACCTGTTACTACCTGTCACTTTGCACTTCCAGTTATCTTACATAATCAAGTACTTATATGCATATATTATACCTATATGATATATAGTATATTATATCCTCTTGTGTGTGTGTGTGTGCGTGTGTATATATATATGTACATGGATTATGCATATGTTTACATATTATATATTGCAATTATGTATGGCCACCTTGCACATGACACATTGCTCCTTTACACATATGTATCTTGTATCTTTTGTTTTCTAAGTGTCTTTGTCCTATTCTGTGTTTTTACCTTTGCCTTTATTTTAATACCTCAGTTTTTTATTCTATTGTATTTTATTGTACCCAAACACCGGACTGCTGTGACGACCTAATTTCCCTTTGGGGATGAATGAAGTAATCCATCCATCCATCCATCCATCCATCCATCCATCCATCCAAAGAGGGACATAAACTAACTAATAGCCCAACATGGAGGGAGTTTGATTGGAAAGTGTAGATGTGTTACTTTTACACCCCATTTATTACATGGAAATACAGCGATACAACTGATCTATGCTGGAGGGAGTGTGGACTGGTGGGTGACTCCACCCACATATTCTGGGATTGCCCAAAAATACAGGACTTTTGGAAGAACATTCAGAAGGAGATTAAACTGATTTGGGTATTGAGTTCCCTCTGGAACCAGCACTTTACATTTAGAGTATAGTTCCTGACAATATGACAGATAAAAACTCTAAATATTTACTGAGAATCCTGCTGCTGATCACAAAAAAAGACAATAACAGCTTCCTGGTTGAAAGCGCAGCCCCCAAACATAACGCAATGGAGAGACAGGGTAAAAAGGTGTTTATCATGGAGAAAATCACAGCAAGACTACAGCTGGAAACTAATGTGTTTGATAGGAGATGGTCATTAATAGGGCAGGCAACGCCAGAACTCTAGTCACCTCCATTTTTATTTTATTTATTTTAATTTATTCTATTAATATAGCAGTGTGTTTCCTTTCCTTTTTCTTTCTTTACTGAATTGTTGTAGTTTTTTCTCTTACTTGTAAAGTACTTGTACTTTTTATTGTTGTTTTTTTTTTCACTTGTACAGGACTCGTACTAAGATTTAATAATGGTAAAGAATAACGGAACGTGGAGGTGGATTGGAATACGAACGTATTAAGTACAAGAATAATAAGTTCAAAGATCTGGTCAGTGAGAGGATAGGGAATGGAAAAGACTTTTAAAGAGCAAAGGTAACTGTGTAACATACATGTCCTATGTTGTTGAGTTTGTGTTTGTTTGTATGTGTCAAATAAAAAATAAGTTCCAAAAAAAAAACTTCCATGTAAACGCACTGAGTGACACCAGACTGATCTGGTTCCAGTGAGTTTTTAATTAGCTTAGCATCCTTAGCGCTATTGCTGTGACGCCATGTCAGTTTTTCTCCTGCATGGAAGTGAACTTTCAAAATGTCTAAGGACAAACGTTTGTCAAAAGCTGTGGTGTCAGGAAAGGTTGGTTGTATGGAAGGAGCTCGGAGTAGGACAACATGAAGTGAGGCTGAAAGGACAGAAAGCTCTGCAGACGGCAGGTAATCCAAAAACACAGCGAAAAACCACAAGGAGACAAGGACACTGAATGTCTACAGCACGGTGGAGGGAAAGCTTAGATACACAAGATGGCCGAGCAGCCTGGACGTTGAGATACGCCCACCCAACTCTCTGCTACCTGTTAGCTCAGGCTAACCCTCAGGCTGTCTGAACATGGGGTTGATCAGATGTTCTAGATCCAGTCAAACGATACGTTGTCTTCTGAACATAGTTTTAGTTTCTACTCACATGTAAAGACAGACAGGACGACGCTCAGTAAAGTCAACCAGAGTGATGCAGATGTCCCAGTAGACATGTTGTCTTCTGTTGATCCTCACTGATCTGGTTCTGACTTGAATCTATCAACCTGACTAGATCACATTTAATGGACATTTGAAATAAAGCTCAAAGTCTCTGACGCTGACGACGAATCGTCTCTTTCAGCCGCTTGATCTCAATAAACCCAAAAGATCTAGTGACGGAGGTGGAGCGATAAAACCATGGAGGGATGGGCGGTAGACCATAAAGAAATATGTCACTACAAAACGAAAGTACAGAGAGTCTCAGTGTGTGACTGATAATGATCTACAACCTGTCAATCATTGTCTACCTACTAAAGTTCACCACCACGTAGAGAGCTTCCAAATGAATGAAGACAACGTAAAGTTATATTTCTCATTTCTACATTAATGATAAAACTACAACTGTATGAAGGAGGAAACATGTTCCAGGTTTCTGTCACATGACGTCTCTAACCAGGATGAAGCAGAAATAAAACATGAACGAACAGGACCGACCAGTCTTCAGAGGAGAGTGCGCATGCGTCTGTTCTGCTGCAGCTTTTCTACTAAATCACGTGACTTCAGGTGAACTGAGGACATTCACTCTTCTACATATGATGATTTCATTCATCTATGCTCATCTTCATGGTCCTTTCTCATCTTGGATCATTACATGTCCTTTTAGTTTCAGTCTTTATCAGATCAAATCTCTCTTAAAGGAAAACTGTTCAGTTTTACTGGTCTCAACAGTCACCATGTGGTCACCTACCAGCAGGTATGAAGGTATTTATATCACTCCCTCTCTTGTCATGACCCATTACTTCTCCTGTGTGGTGTTCATGGCAGAGTGCAGTGGATGTGAGGGGAGGGTTTATAGATGATGGAGATGGAGAAGCTGAAACTTTTTGAACAACTCATCACTATACAATTACATGTGGCGACATCTGCTGGATCAAATTATACATAGCATCAAGATTCAAGAATCATTTATAGTCATTATGTGTTAAGTTTGTGGGTGGCAGCTCCTGACTAAACACGCATAATACATAACCCACACAACATGTGACTCATGTTATATAGGGTACAATTAAGATCAGAGAAATGATCTACTCTTCTATTGAATCTGTTTCCCCACATTGTGTTCTGCTTCATCCATCATCTTCCATAAACAACAAACTGAGGACTGGGCAGCAGGTGAAAACCAAATACAAGAAGATTCTGCTGACAATATGTTTCTGTAGGATTTTAGTGGTCAAGAAAAAAGGACATAAAACTGACACCGGGGATGGTCCACCCAACCAGGAGCTAACCCACCCAACCAGGAGCTGACCCCCCAACCAGGAGCTGACCCACCCAACCAGGAGCTGACTCCCCAACCAGGAGCTGATCCACCCAACCAGGAGCTGACCCCCCAACCAGGAGCTGACTCCCCAACCAGGAGCTGACCCCCCAACCAGGAGCTGACCCACCCAACCAGGAGCTGACCAACCCAACCAGGAGCTGACCCCCCAACCAGGAGCTGACCCCAGCAGAGGGGCTGGTAGTGGATCTTAATAAAGGGGGGCCAGTGATGGACTCAGTCTGAGCAACAGGAAGCAGCAGCTTCTTAAGGGGTTCAGTTCTACTAGAGATTAAACACACTTGGTAATATTATACTGTCTGACTTAGAATGTTCTTGCAGCGTCTGGGGACACGGTTTTACTTCAGGAGCCACTAGAAGATGATCAGTTAGTTCTGTACATTTTACTGTACATCTGCTAATTGACATTTCTTCAAAAGAATTCACAGACTGTACGAATTCTGTACGGTGTGAAGAACACCTGCAGTAACAGACAGAGCTGGAAGAAGTCAACATTCAGAGAGAAAAAGGAAATCTGGAGCTGGTGGAGCTGGACATTAAAAGGAGAACATTGGAAACTAGAGAAAGATCCAGGAAATGGGAGGGAGGAGAGGAGGAGAGAGATTAACAGATGGAGCTGAGCTGATGTTCTCTGCCCTCTGGTGGCGGCTGTAGTTACTGCACCTGCTCTTTATCTCCACTAGAATAAATTAAACTTGATGTTTTTCCATCAGTGTGACAGATTATCACCTATTATTTATTTATAATATTCAAACTTTTCATCTGCTCATTTCAGATGTTTAACACAGAGGTGTCCTCACTTTCTTGGTTTGTGAGTCAGGAACACAAACCAGATATGGTTTGTGTTCCTGGACACATCCTGAGACGGTTGACTGGGTTTTTTCTTTTCCCCTGCAGCGGATTTAAACACGTCTGTCCCTCTGTCCCTCAGCTGTCTGTCCCCAGGGCTGTAAACATGGACACTGTCTCGGAGCAGACAGATGCGAGTGTCGCCCCGGATACAAGGCAAGGCCTGTAACCAAGGTAACCGTTTACATGGCAACGGAGTTGACTTAATTAAGATAAACACATAAAACAGACAGAAAAGACATGGTACACACACACACACACACAATACTGACAATAGGACGACATGTGATGACACTGAGGATTGAGGAAGCTCTATCTTTGGGGTCCTCCACTCTGGGAGGAGCCACAGGGGGCGCCAGCACCCAGACCCCCCGACCCTGATAGACTAGAGCCAGCCGGACCGAAGGGACCCAGGGACAGCGCCCCCAGCGTGGAGGACCCCCCTAAGGAGACACTGCAGTTAAAGCTAAAAACTAAAAACATAGAAAGGATAAAAACCCTGAAAAGAATAAGTAAAGAGAGTGAGCAGCTAAAAGAAGATAAAAATACGTAAGATAATGAATAAAATAATACCAATGATAAATAAATACTAGTGAAAAGCCTGATTAAAAAGGTTTATCGATCGATCTCCCCACATCATCCTACAGGAGCTTCACTGGCTCCCGGTCGCACAAAGAATTCAGTTCAAAATCCTTCTGTCCACCTTCAAGGCTCTCCACACCTCGCCCTCCATATCAGATCCCTCAGATCCTCCTCCTCCCTCCCTCTGACTGTGCCCCCTGTTCACCTCCTCCATGAGGAGCAGAGCCTTCATCCACTGGGACTCTTTACCCTGCAACCTCCCTACTATTGACTCTCACCCTTTTCAAAACCAGACTCAAACTCACCTGTTCAGAATCACTGACTCACTCCACCCGTAACTCTAACACCGCCTCCTTCTGTTTTATTAAATGATGCACATTTTCCGTCTGTTACTGCTTGAATGTTACTTATTATTATTATTATTTTTATTATTATTGTATGTTTCTTGGATTTGGATGTTTGAATGCTGTTTCTTTGTGCCCATTGTTGTTTCTATCTACTGTTGTATTCATCTCTTCCTTTCTGCAAAGTGTCCTTGGGTGACTTAAGAGGCGCTTCCTAAATAAAATGTATTATTATTATCAGATGTGTGTGTGACTGTGAAGGCTTTGAGAACCAGTAAGTAGAACGGTTCTATATAAAACAACAAGACCATTTACCAAACGAGACCAACTGATCAGCAGCTCTGGCTGTGACCTGCAGCACAACAACACAACAAACTGTCCCCTACAAAAGTTCATTGGTCTCATTAACAACGAAGACAAAAAGGAGTCCCGAGAACTGAACCAGAACTTTGATTAATGCCAGAAAAACTAAAGCTGGGATATTATTCACGTGTATCTAGAGGAAGTCATTTTTTACTGCGTGCTGTTTAGCTGCAGTTCCTGTGCGTGGCCTCCAGAGGGCAGTAAACACTCACCAATCACGACATATATTAGAGAGAGTCTGTTATTACCAACGTCTGTCAATATGTAAAAGGTCCTCACTTAAATATCCCAGCGTCTCCTTCCTTTAAATATCTTAAATGAGCTGTAAAATGCTTTGTAGCCCAATCACCTCATCAGTCATGGAGCTGTGTTTACCTTCTCCTCAGCCTCCGTGTTCATCCATCACCGTTAAATTACTCAGAATAATTATAAATACTATTAAACTAGTCTTAAACTGTTATTTAGTATCATTATAGCATCAGCACGCTAGCACATATCTTTATAAAACAGCATAGAGAGGTTTTAAAAACAGTCTGTTCCTAAATCAGGGCAGAGCACCGTCAGACTGGCAACACTGGCGTTAACAGATCATCTCAATAATGAGCATTACCCGCTCCATCCAATGCATTCTCCACTCAGCCGAGGCAGCAGTGTGTTATTTTCATGAGAACATCAAAGGTTTGGTGGATCAGGGGGTTTATGTAGGAGCTGGACCTGAAAAGAGCTTTTGACTCATTAAACCACAACATTCTCCTGTCAAAACTGACCCTCTTCAGCTTTTCAGATGGTGCTTTCTGCTGGATCAGATCATATCTGTCAAACAGGAAACAGACTGTGCAGAGTGGAAACTCAGCTCAGCTGCTCCACTGGTGTATTCAGTCTATTCAGTCTCTATGGAAATGACCTGACTAAACTTTAAACAAATGTTAATCTGCAGCTTTATGCTGATGATACTGAACTATATGTCCATGCAAAAACAAAACAAATTATCAGCAGCGCTGGCACCTGTATCTCATCAGTTTAATCAGTCCTGTTTGCACCTCAACACTAAAAAGACTGTTAACATGTTCTTCTCTCATCAGCCAGCAGAGGGCGATCAACCATGTGTGGCCGTTAATGGAGAGAGACTGGATGTAGTAGAAGAAAACAAATATCTTGGAGTGGACTTTGACTCAAACCTGCCATTTAAAGCACAAACACCATTACATTCAATCTATCAAACTTCAATCATATAATAAACTGTATAATATAATATATGATATAATAAACTGTATAATATAACATATAATATAATATACTGTATAATATAATGTATAATATACTGTTTTACGACCAGGACACATGCATAAGAAAGGACAATAAACGTAACAAGTGTGTCTTGAAGAAGGAAGTTAAAAATGCTCTGATTGTTGTTTTCAAGTCTTCACATCAATGTTGATTAATGTGCATTGTCCCAATTAAATAAACTAATAATAATAATCATTGTCCTGACTCTTCTTTGTGGAGTCTTTTAGGTGGACCAGCCGACCCGTTTCTCTCAAAGCCTCCCAGAGTCTGGATCATCATTTCTTCTCCCTGACCTTCAGCCCAAGCTGAGCTGCACATGTGGGATTTTATTCTGCAAACCCAGTTTTAAACTGTTCTATGAACTCTGATTTTTGGTTCTGTCCATAGACGTCCAGGTGGATCCAGTCAGGTGATTGTCTGGGCCGTTCTAGCAGCTTTATTCTCTTCCTCTGAAGCCAGTGAGAGTTTCCTTGGCTCTGTGTTTGGGATCAGTGTCTTTCTGAAATGTCCACCCTCGTTTCATCTTCTTCATTCTGGTCGACGGCAGCAGATTTATATCAAGAATGTCTCGGTACATTTTTCCATTCATCCTCCCTTCAGTTATATGAAGTTTGCCAGTAGCATAAGCAGAAAAACAGCCCCACACCGTGATGTTCCACCTCCAGACTTCACTGTCTTATGGTGTTTCTGGGCTGATGTGCATTGTGTCCTCCAGACGTGGTGTGTGTTATAGCATCCAAAGAGTTCCACTATGTTCTCCCAGTATTTTACAGGCTTGTCCAAATGTTGTGCAGCAAACTTTAAACGAGCTTCAGCCTGGTTTTCCTTCACAACTCTTCTTTTCACTCCTCTGTCAGAAATCTGGTTTATGGTCAAATGATGTTCTTCGTTAAGAAGTTCAGAAATCCTTCTGAAACCAACAGTATGTTTTCAACAATGAGAATGTGAAGGTCTGAGAGAGTTCTTTGCTTTTATCATGAGATGTTCCTTGTGTGACACATTGGTACTGACACACCTATTTATAGACCATCAGTTTGGACTGAACCAGCTGATGTTCTTTTATGTGATGTGTTTCTGATCACTGATAGATTTCAGCCTTTTTTCACCTCCCTCTCTGCGTGTGTTCAATACGTTTTCCCTCTGTTACTTCACATTATTACACATATCACACATCACAGAGTCTCCAGACCTGATGTTGATCTTCAGATTAGCTCCAGAACAGAGCGTAGACAGAGAGCTTCATGGACTGTTTCTCAGTCTGTTTCTCTGACAGAAACAGACTGATGTTTATCTCCGTATGAGATTTGATATATAACATATGAATTAAGATTGATTGATAGATATATAGGGATATGAATGATATGAGTTCATATGTAAATGATATGATATGATAGGAATGAATGATTTATATTATGATGTGATGTGATGTGATGTGATGTATTATGATGTGATTTGGTGTGATGTGATATATTGTGATGTGATGTGATGTGATGTGATGTGATGTGATGTGATGTGATGTGATGTGATATATTATGATGTGATTTGGTGTGATGTGATATATTATGATGTGATGTGTTGGGCTGTGATGACAGTCACTCTGTTGTTTAAACATTAAAACATTAAACTCTGAGGTTTAATGTCTTGTTCTGTTCTGCTCTTTAAAGGTGAAGCTTTTAACTTCGTGCTGCTGTGACAATAAACTCTGATTCATCCTCTCATTCTCCTCGTTCACTGTCAGAGTTCATGTGTTCATCAGTCTGACTCGTTGCATTCATTCAACAGCTCATCTTCAGTGAATGAATGAATGAATCAGCTGATCGCAGTGTGTACGTGGGGGACCCTGATTACGTCAGAGGAGGGAGGGGGCGTGGCCATCCCGTGACGTCACCGGGAGCAGCGTCGTGTCCTTTTAAAGCCGCGGACAGAGCTCCAGACTCAGACTCTGACTGACCGGACACCAGCTCTCACTCCGGCTCCGGGACCTCCGGGACCTCCGGGACACCTGACAGCTCCACACCGGGACGCGGTCACCTCCTCTCGGACACTCCTCTCTCTCCGTGTCGGCCCCTGCTCGCTCCTCGGATGGAGGCGCATTCATTCCTCCACAGCCGCCGGCACTGAAGCTCCGCTCCGGCTCCTCGGGAGGAACCATCGGTCCTCCTCGGTCCTCCTCGTCCTCCTCGTCGTCTCCGTCCCCCCGCAGGCCTCCGTCTCCTCCGTGACTCTCTGTTCCCATGCGATTCTTCAGACTCACATTCAAGTGTTTCGTGGATTGTTTTTGAAGGTCGCTGTCCGGTAGTCGGTGCAATTCCTTTCATTTCTCTTTTTATCATTTTCACGCCTTTTATTTGAAATCATTTTGTCACGTGACTCGAGGAGAAAACGATGTCCCCAGATTATTCCTAGAACTCTGAATTTCACCTTCGATCAAATCTGAATTCATTCCTGTGGAGAGAACTGGAACTACTGCAGAACCGAGCCTGGTTCACACTTTGAATTAAAGGAACCTGGTTCTGACTGGGTCCTGGTTCTGACGGGATCCTGGTTCTGACTGGATCCTGGTTCTGACAGATTCTGTGAGAAAGACTGAAGACAAACTGCAGAGACAGGACTAAAACTTTCAGCTTAAAGGTGTAACATTTGGTTCCTTCACTGACTGGTTCTAACTGGTTCCTGGTTCTGACTCGTCCCTGGTTCTAACTGGTTCTAACTGGTCCCTGGTTCTAACTGGTCCCTGGTTCTGACTGGTTCCTGGTTCTAACTGGTTCCTGGCTCTAACTAGTTCTGACTGGTTCCTGGTTCTGACTGGTTCTGGGCTGTAATGGAGAAGCAGGCTCTGCCGGCCTCCTCGTGCTCCGTGGTTCTCCTGGAGGAGACCAGGAAGGGCCCCCACCCCCTCTCGAATGGCGGCAGTTACCCCCCCGTGGCCTCTAATGGCGGCCTCGGCCCACTGACGGTGGGAACCGGGTCCAGTGGCGGCGTGGTGAGCGGAGCTTGTGCTGGACCGGACAAGAAGGGGGTCGTGGTCACGGGGGCGGGGCCAGGATATCCTGAACGGGAGACCTGGACCCGGCAGATGGACTTCATCATGTCCTGCGTGGGCTTCGCCGTCGGACTTGGAAACGTGTGGAGGTTCCCGTACCTGTGCTACAAGAACGGAGGAGGTGAGGCTGACACACCTGGGGCTGGGGGCGGGGCACGTACAGGCTGGGGGCGGGGCACATACAGACTGGGGGCGGGGCACATACAGACTGAGGGCGGGGCACATACAGTCTGGTCCAGTCTGGGTCACATGGATAAATCATGCAGTGTGTGTTTGTTCCACCACCAGAAGTCGTATTTGATCACAATTTCCCAGAATTCTTAGAGCGTGTGGAAGAGGGGGAGTGGGTGGAGCTTGCTTGAACGGGGCGTGGCCTGTACGTGGGAGGGGCTTTTACATTGAAACTAGACACATCTGTATCAGTGATGTAATGCAGTCCAGGTGTTAACATACATGAGAGCTCTCCTCTGATTGGCCGGTTGAAGCTTCGATTTACGTTACATTTGATTCAGTTCAAGTACATTGAGTTAATTGACTCTTGTAACTCTGTCTCTTGTAGTTTTGTCTCTTGTAGTTTTGTCTCTTGTAGCTCTGACTCTTGTAGCTCTGTCTCTTGTAACTCTGACTCTTGTAGTTTTGTCTCTTGTAGTTTTGACTCTTGTAGCTTTGTCTCATGTAGCTCTGACTCTTGTAGTTCTGTCTCTTGTAGCTCTGACTCTTGTAGCTCTGACTCTTGTAGTTTTGACCTTGTTTTTGTCTCTTGTACTTGTCTCATGACTCTGACCTTGTAGTTTTGTCTCTTGTAGTTTTGACTCTTGTAGCTTTGTCTCATGTAGCTCTGACTCTTGTAGCTCGACTCTTTGCCTGTCTCTTGTAGCTCTGTCTCTTGTAGCTCTGACTCTTGTAGCTCTGACTCTTGTAGTTTTGACTCTTGTAGTTTTGTCTCTTGTAGCTTTGTCTCATGTAGCTCTGACTCTTGTAGTTTTGTCTCTTGTAGTTTTGACTCTTGTAGCTTTGTCTCATGTAGCTCTGACTCTTGTAGTTTTGTCTCTTGTAGTTTTGACTCTTGTAGCTCTGAGTCTTGTAGTTTTGACTCTTGTAACTCTGTCTCATGTAGCTCTGACTCTTGTAGCTCTGTCTCTTGTAGCTCTGTCTCTTGTAACTGTCTCTTGTAACTCTGACTCTTGTAGTTTTGTCTCTTGTAGCTTTGTCTCTTGTAGCTCTGACTCTTGTAGCTCTGTCTCTTGTAGCTCTGACTCTTGTAGTTTTGACTCTTGTAGCTCTGTCTCTTGTAGCTCTGACTCTTGTAGTTTTGTCTCTTGTAGTTTTGACTCTTGTAGCTCTGAGTCTTGTAGTTTTGACTCTTGTAACTCTGTCTCATGTAGCTCTGACTCTTGTAGCTCTGTCTCTTGTAGTTTTGACTCTTGTAACTCTGTCTCATGTAGCTCTGACTCTTGTAGCTTTTTCTCTTGTAGCTCTGTCTCTTGTAGTTTTGACTCTTGTAACTGACTCTTGTAGTTTTGACTCTTGTAGCTCTGACTCTTGTAGCTCTGTCTCTTGTAACTCTGTCTCTTGTAGTTTTGACTCTTGTAACTCTGTCTCTTGTAGCTCTGTCTCTTGTAGCTCTGACTCTTGTAGCTCTGTCTCTTGTAACTCTGTCTCTTGTTTTGACTCTTGTAACTCTGTCTCTTGTAGCTCTGTCTCTTGTAGTTTTGACTCTTGTAGCTCTGACTCTTGTAGCTCTGTCTCTTGTAACTCTGTCTCTTGTAGCTCTGTCTCTTGTAACTCTGTCTCTTGTAGTTTTGACTCTTGTAACTCTGTCTCTTGTAACACTGTCTCTTGAGCTCGTTCTATTAGTTTTTGATCTGTAGCTTTGTCTCTTGACTCTGTCTCTTGTACTGTCTCTTTAATCCATGACTCTTGAGTTTTCTCTTATTTGCTCCACTTGTTCTACCTCGTCTTTAACTGTACCTTGTCCAGTTTCTACTGAAGGAGTTTTATGTCTTTTATCACTCGTCGGTTGGTTCTTTTCTTTGGAAAGACCTTCATCGTCCAGTTAAAAATAAACCCACCGTGTCTCAGAGCAGAGTCAAAGGTTAATAAAGGAGCTTTTACAGGTTTATGTCTTTCAGCAGGTCGATCATTGTTGTCAGTCACACGACGTCTGACATGTTGCAGCTCGACATTGGTCCATGATTTCTTATCTAAATAGTGTCTGAAGTGTTTCTGTTATTGGGCCCAGACGACTCAACACTCATAATGTCAAAATATTAGGAACAGGTGCCAGTTCAGTAGTTGAGAATGAAAACCCAGGTGGAGTTGTTAGAAACTAAAGCAGGACCAGACCCTTCTCTGGTGTACCTAATGAAGTGGCCATGTATGTGGGTTTTCACACTGATAAATGAGTGAAGGTCATCGGAGCTCGTTTGAGGCAGATTAGGACCAGTTTCATGTTCTCTGACGGCGTCTCATCAAACTTGATTCATTCAGGAGGAACTCTCTGATATTCGTCCAGCATCATGTTGGTGTCATGTTCGTACAGTGTGTGGCCAGTATATTAGGTACACTAGACGTACTGATGCACAGTGGGCAGAGTGTAGTTCATACAGTTCATACAGTGCAGATGTAACGTACCTAATAATGTGGCCGGTGCATGTGTTTGGTTCAGAGTTTTGTCCACAACTGTCACAGCTGAGACTTTTATTGGAAAAGTTGCAGTTTATGTCTTCAGTGTAGAATTCTTCTGTGGTCGGCAACTTTTTGTTTTTCTTTTAAAAGAGGTCCTTTAACATCCAAACTAGACGTCCTCTGTCAACCTATTATATATTAATACCTTTTTCACCATAAAAGACTCCATCATTTAAAAGGACTTCAGCCTGAACTCTACATATTAAATGTTATTATAATATCATGACTGTTGGTTTTTAACCTTAAAGGACGAGATGTTTACAACATTCATTCAACAAAAAACAATCAAATAATTTACACAAAATCCATCTCAATGAATATTTGCCTTTAATTACACACACATTACACATTATCCTCCATGAACAGTGACACACACTGGAAACGGGAGGAGGAGGAGGATCAGGGAGGAGGAGGAGGAGGAGGAGGAGGAGGTTGGTCTTCTTCTGTTCCTGTGTCCAAATGGAGACAAACTGCTGAGAGAAAGAAAAGAAAGAAAAGAAACATTTGTTTCACCTGAAAAGGTCTCGTTCACACAGTCTGAAAGAAAAGGTCTGGATGTTCTCAGAGAGGAGGAGGAGGAGCCAACACTTGATGAGGTCGGGGGTCAGAGGTCAGACATGGATAAAGTCTGTGCTGATTGGCTGCCAAGAGTGACATCATCATCTGTCGCTCCACGTGGACCAGAGATTAAAGATCCTGTAATCTGATAATCTGCTTCCTCCTCCTCCTCCTCCTCCTCCTCCTCCTCCTCCTCCTATTTGCTGTGTTTATATCTATGATGTATAATGAATATGAGCTGGAGGTTGTCTGTGTTCAGGTGTCTCCTCTCAGTTAATTATTGTCCTTTGTCTGTTAATAATCTGCTTTCTTTTGTAATGATCTGATCTCGACCGGTTGGAGGCGGAGTCACTGACCTCAGGCCTCAGGTCAGGATGCTACGTTAGCTTAGCTTAGCACTTGGCAGGACTCAGATGAGTTCAGTCTTTATGTGTCTGTGACTGAACAGAGGTGGTGATGCTAATGAGAGTAACAGGGTTGCCATGGTAACCACGATATAGCACACAGGCTGCTGATTGGTCAGAACTAGAACAGTCATCAAAATTACCTGGTTAACGTTAATTAATCATCATCCCCATGATTAATGTGATTAATGAAGCATCTGCAGCAGAATGACTGTGAACGTGTCTCAGTTTGTCCAAGTAGCGTTAGCGTTAGCACCAGCTGATCCGGTAGTGACAGGCAGCAGAACCAACCCATAAAGATGGAAGACGCTAAACAGCAGGTTGGTCCTCTCCATGGGACATTTGAGGACAAAGAAACCAAGAGGGACCAGTGGAGACACATAAAGTATCATCACACTCTGCAGGAAGGAGTTTTCTTTCCAGCTTCAAACACACATGAACCAAGCCAAGCATACGTTAGTCGGGGATTCTGCTAGCACTTGGGCTAACGCGGCTAACAGCTGGAGACAAACCAAGACAAACCAAGACAAAGACAAGCTGCCAATGCTGCTGCTAATATGTGTCCACTCCTGCAGCCACTGTTCACTGGGAGACACTGTTCTCAATAAGAAGCGTCAGCTCTCCTCTGGTTGGACAATGTCCACAAGTTAGTTTGTCTCCGTAGCAACAGGGACACATTCATGAGGACACATGGTGGACAAAGAAAGACACAAACAGTTGTTGAGTTGTGTTGAATGGACACGTTCAGTGCAGATATGTTCTCTTCTTCCTGGAGTTTGTTTGATCATCAACAATGAAACGAATCAATAGAGATTAAACATGAAGGAGATTTAATCTGATTAATCTGAATTAATCCACATCAACCTGAGATTAATCTGAGTAAGATTTTAATTTTAACTCAATAAAAATGCCACCTACTAAACCAGTAGAATAGATCACATTTATAGATAGTAAATCAATGAATGAATAGACAGTTCAGATTCAATTAAAAGTCAAACTGAAGAGGCAGGTTCTGAGTTTTTGAAAATATCACCAGAGTGTGTAGGAGTTCAGTTGGTTCCAGTCGACTGTGATGAGGCCGTAGTAACTCTGTAATCCCATCAACACCGAGTTAGCCACGAGCTAACAGCATTACACCACTTAGCCCTGAGAGACTGTGTGTGTGTGTGTGTGTGTGTGTGTGTGTGTGTGTGTGTGTGTGTGTGTGTGTGTGTGTGTGCGCGGAGGGATTTTCATTGAGCTGCTGTCATGGCCGCCCTTCCCCCTCCATCTCTCTGTAGTCGTGACTCACCAGCAGCTCCGTCTGTTTTCATGCCAGGCTACGCTAAGCTAACTCCTCAGAACCCTATGTGTGTGTTAGCAGCATGCTAACGCTAACTGGTGTGTCATCACCAGACAGCTGTGTGTGTCAGGGACGTGTGGCTGGGTCATAAAATAAAGTACCTTCGTCTGTTGTTCTGAGCTCTGGATGAACTGCCACCGTCTCACTAACGGGGTTAAACTCTGACTCTTATATGATGTTAGTTACCTGGATAACACCTGAGACATGACACCTGAATCAGAACCTGTCAGGATGAACTCCATCTCACAGAAGACAAGTAGGGACATGTTGTCTTCATCATGCAAACCAGCGTCCTCACGACGTGTTCTGATTGGCAGCTGCATTATCAATCAGCTCCGTTGCTATGGTTACCTGCAGGTTAATAAGCTCAGAGCCTTGACCTCTTGGATCAGCACAGGTCTGACAGCCAATTAGAACGCAGGAATTTAAAGAAACACGTTGAGTAAAGAGGCGGAGACATAGAAACAACAAACTAGGAGGCTAGGAGGAGCTACTGTTAGCTGGGAGGCTAGGAGGAGCTACTGCTAGTGGAGGTAGAAGTACTGTTAGCTGACAGAGGAGCACGCCTAGGAGGCTAGGAGAGCTACTGTTAGCTGGGAGGCTAGGAGGAGCTACTGCTAGCTGGGAGGCTAGGAGGAGCTACTGTTAGCTGGAGCTAGGAGAGCACTGTAGTGGAGGCTAGGAGGAGCTACTGCTAGCTAGGAGGCTAGGAGGAGCTACTGTTAGCTGGGAGGCTAGGAGGTACTATTAGCTGGCAAACTAGGACATGCTAGAGTTAGCTGGGAGGCTAGGAGGAGCTACTGCTAGCTAGGAGGAGCTACTGCTAGCTAGGAGGCTAGGGAAAGCTACTGTTAGCTGGGAGGCTAGGAGGAGCTACTGCTAGCTAGGAGGCTAGGAGGAGCTACTGTTAGCTAGGAGGCTAGGAAGAGCTACTGTTAGCTGGGAGGCTAGGAGGTACTATTAGCTGGCAAGCTAGGACATGCTAGAGTTAGCTGGGAGGCTAGGAGGAGCTACTGCAAGCTAGGAGGAGCTACTGCTAGCTAGGAGGCTAGGGAAAGCTACTGTTAGCTGGGAGGCTAGGAAGAGCTACTGCTAGCTGGGAGGCTAGGAGGAGCTACTGTTAACTGGGAGGCTAGGAGGAGCTATTAGCTGGGAAGCTAGGACATGCTAGAGTTAGCTGGGAGGCTAGGAGGAGCTACTGTTAGCTGGGAGGCTAGGAGGTACTATTAGCTGGGAAGCTAGGACATGCTAGAGTTAGCTGGGAGGCTAGGAGGAGCTTTATAAAAATAAAGACTAAACAAAATCATAGTGGAGAAGATGATGGATTTAAAAAGATGAGTTTATCATGAATGAATGAATGAATGAATGAATCAGAGTCAGTTCCAGTCTCTCTCTGGTTGCGGTTGGTTTGAGTTTTATTTGATCGTCCTCCTGTATTAGCTCCACTGAGTTTTCCTTAAATAATTCATTGACAGACATCGTTGCTTCATGGATGTTTATTCAGATTTATTTGTGTTTGTCCTCCACTAATGACTAGAAGGAGAAATCTCCTTCTGAAAGCTGAAGTTTGATGTTTTAAGTTCCTCTTCTTCGTTGGTTTAAAGACTGCACAGTTGTCAGATGTCCCATTGTCTCTGACCATGTCCTTGTGTCTCTGATGGTGTCATATTTTGTCCTGTTTTGTCGTCCAGGTGTCTTCCTGATCCCGTACCTGCTGATCGTGTTCGTTGGAGGAATCCCCATCTTCTTCCTGGAGATCGCGCTGGGTCAGTTCATGAAGGCCGGCAGCATCAACGTCTGGAACATCGCTCCCCTCTTCAAAGGTGACCACACCTCCTTCATCCTCACCAGGACTCATCTGCTCCCAGAGAAACCTCAGAATAATCCGCTCATCTCCCACTGAGGGAAGTTTTTAATGTTTGTGTCCATCTCATAATTTAAACGTCAGTTTTGCTTCAGTGAATCAAAGTTAAAAAGCGAAGAAACGCCTCATAAGATAAATGTGAGGTAAAGTCCTCTCTTTATATATATTAGGGCAGTCCATTTATATATGTTCATTCATTCATTCATTCCTCTGGACATGAAGGAGAAGTACAGTCAGGAAACATCAGAGAAGTTTCTAACGTTGCTTTTTTTAAAAATATTTCAAAACCTCAAAATATTATCAGATTGTTACGGAGTCAGACTCAGATAAAAGTGTTAAATGGTGATGAGTTAATGTTATTTCATGTGTTCACATGAACCTTAAAGGATGTTCCTCAGGGTTTGAACCAATCAGCTGCTTGGTCCAGGTCCAGGTCTCTGCTCATTGGACCAGTCCAGTGTCTACGAGCTCATTACTGCCTCATTACCGCCTCTACAGGCTCATTACTGCCTCATTACTGCCTCTACAGACTCATTACTGCCTCTACAGACTCATTACTGCCTCTACAGGCTCATTACTGACTCATTACTGCCTCTACAGACTCATTACTGCCTCTACAGGCTCATTACCGCCTCATTACTGCCTCTACAGGCTCATTACTGCCTCTACAGGCTCATTACTGCCTCTACAGGCTCAGCTATTTACTACCACCATGATGGATGGATGGATGGATGGATGGATGGATGGATGGATGGATGGATGGAGTCTCCACCCCTCCTTTGTTATTTCCTCCGTCCTGTCACATGACTGTATTGCCAGAGCTCCACACCCACAGTCAACACAGCGTCATTCAGGTTAAAGTTGGACTTCATCCTCTAGAGAACACGAGGAACTCTCATTAAATCAAAAACTCCGTGTGTCAGCGTTTAGTTTTTACAACAGTTCCTCCAAACATTTTGCTGAAACATCCAGGAATGTTTCCAGAAGGTTCCAGACCTGAGGCCACAGCCTTCAGGGTCAACTCTTCATCAATGATGGTGAACTATAAATGCATCAGATCAGATCAGATAAGGTTTTACTTGTCACATGCAGTTCTACATAGTACAGTGCACAATGAAACGAGTTGTTGTACCTGCAGCATTAGTAAAAATAAAAAGTAGTACAATAGAAACAGTGATGCATCACTCTCAACTTGAAGTTAAAGGGGGCAGCTTGTATATTTTAAAGCAGCTGTGTGAATGAAGTGCAGTGATGCAGTGAAACTGGAGTCCAGTCCAGAGGACAGCTGGTCTCCAGGGGACGTCCCAGGCCCTGGTTGCCTAGGTAACCACAACAGAAAAATGCCCAGTGTGTGGATCTTGGTGTAGGAACTAAAACAGTCAGTCAGTGGGATGAGTCGCTCCCATTGGCTGATTTTAGTTCAGCTTGGCCCCGCCCACTTCAGAATTCATGGTGCATCTGTTGTCCAGAGTTACAACTAAAACAGTGAAATTCATCGTTTATATTTTCATCAAGAAAAGAGCTCAACATAAAGAGGCAGTAGGAGAAAAACAAGAACAAACAAAACAAGTATTTACAAAAGATTAGCTCATAATGAGGCAAACGGCTGCAGGACATGTGGTCATAGAGGGCCATTACATGTGGGCTCCTTTAAGAAAAGAGGGGAATTATCAGTTATCTGAGGGGCCACGTACTGTGAACCTTTAATGTTTCAAGCAGCTCAGCTACAACGACACTAAAATCCAACATGAGACATTTCAGAGAACAGAGCTGAAATAACCTTTGACCTTCTGCTGATGGAGGGAACGAGGTCTGAAGGAGTTAACGTGTCGCCTCCTCTGCAGGTCTCGGCTACGCCTCCATGGTGATCGTGTTCTTCTGTAACACCTATTACATCATGGTGCTGGCCTGGGGCTTCTACTACCTGATCAAGTCCTTTAGCTCCACCCTCCCGTGGTCCTCCTGCAACAACGAATGGAACACGCCCAGCTGCATCGAGAGCTTCCACCACCAGGACTGTAGCAACGCCAGCGCGGCCAACGCCACCGTCAGCGGCGTCAACATGACCTGCTCAGAGCTGGCCAACGCCCAGTCGCCCATCATCGAGTTCTGGGAGTGAGTCCTGCTGCTTCTGGTCTTTGGGGGTCGGTTGGTCCGGACTAACCTCAACAGTAAAAACTAAGGAACTATTTCCACAGAGAAGCTGCAGCGTCTCTGAACTTCATTAACAGACAGGTTTCTGGAGCTGCAGTTCCTCTAACGGCCACTAGTCTTTAATCTTCGCAGTTTTTCTGAATGATAATTCCTGCTGATGTGACAGCTTTATCATTATTATTGTTATTATTAATTAATATTGAAATACGTCAGAGATTGAACAAACTGTTATTAAAATGATAATCCTCCTCTCAGATGTTTTCTTTTATATATTATATATATATATATGTATATGTATGTATGTATGTGTATATATGTATGTATATATATATATATATATATATATGTGTATATGTGTATATATATATTTATATATATATATATATATATATATATATATATATATATATATATATATATATATATATATATATATATGTGTGTATACATATATATATATATATATGTGTGTATATATATATATATATATATATATATATATATATATATATATAGTAAGGACCGCCCACCAGGTCAACATGAACGTTTCTACACAGATAAAGACGTTGTGTCCTCTATGAAGCTGAATGTCCGTTGACTTCTCTGACTTTCTGCAGGAACAAGGTGCTGAACATCTCGTCCGGCCTGGAGGAAACTGGACAGATAAACTGGGAGCTCATGTTGTGTCTGATGGCCGTCTGGGTTCTGGTTTACTTCTGCGTCTGGAAGGGAGTTAAATCCACGGGGAAGGTAAAACACTCACAGCGTCACTATTATTTATCAGCCTTTACACCAAAGATTTAATGGAGATTAATCTCCATTAAATCTCATACATATCGGTTCCTGATTGAGGTCAACCTGAGGGTGTGGCCTCTGCAGAGGACAGTTAATTACAGTTAATTACAACAAAATGTCACATTCTTCTTTCTTTCCACAGAAATTTAGTTTGTCTCTGTTTGTGTTTCAATTCAAATCCAACAGTTTAACTCCTCAGCATTAACGAAAACCGACCGGTCTAAAACTAAAAACCACTTTAAACCAAATATAAACCACTTTAAACCAAATATAAACCACTTTACACCAAATATAAACCAGTTTAAACCAAATATAAACCAGTTTAAACCAAACATAAACCAGGTTAAACTAAATATAAACCATTAACATTAACACTTAAACTAACATTTAAAGATAATCTGGGATAAAGTTTCTGTTTTCTTGTGGCGTCAAAGTGAAACCAGAATCAGGAAATGAGAGGAAAGAGAAATATCAATGAATATATTATTCTCAATGGAACCAGAGATCTTTGCATTCTCTCACTTTTCTCTTTGAACTGAATTAAAACCTGAATGTTTAGATTTAATTACAGATTCAGACGGGTCCTAACGTCCCATGAAGTCTGACTTTATTAAACTTCTCTCAGTGCAGAATAAAAGCGTCTTCCATTCAAACCTCTTTGGTCTAACTAACTCTTAATGGATAGCTTAATGTATTACTGTTCATATTGTTAGTAGCACCATGATATATTCTGTTGAATGTGAATGTTTCTTTTTGTTCGGGGATGTGCTCTGTAAAGGTGAAGCTGCTGCTGTGACAATAAATTCAGATTCTGATTCTGTTCCTTTAACCGTGCAACCTTCAAATGACAGCAGTGATTCAGTGTGAGAGCCTTTCATTGGCTCCTAGGCGGTCACATGGCCAGCTCAGCGTTGCTATGACAACCCCGGAGGAGGCGGCCATGAGGTGGCAGCCTGTGATTGGCTGTGCAGTGGGAGGTTGGCTCGACTGCAGTGGGACGTGACTGCAGAGAAACCTCATAACTCCAGTCAGAGCCCACGGGACGCAAAGCATGAACCAGCGATAGAAACCGGATAGAAACCGGATAGAAACCGGATAGAAACCAGATAGAAACCAGACGTTTAAACTAGATATAAATTAGATATAAAACCGGATAGAAACCAGATAGAAATCAGACAGAAACCGAAAAGAAAAGATAGATAGAAACCACATTTAAACCAGATATTTAAAAAAACTGAATAAAACAAAGATATAAATTAATCAGAATCAGAATAAGAAAAAACTTTGTTTGTCCATGAGGGGCAATTATTAGGACGAGGTACATAAAAAATAAAGAGCAAGAGAATGAGACCACAAAAGATAGATTAGATGTGAAACCAGATAGAAGCTAGATGAAAACAGTATTTAAACGTGACATTTAAACCAGATGGGAAAAAATGATAGAAACCACATATTTAAACTAGATATGAAGTAGATATAAAACCAGATAGAAACAGGATTTAAAAAAGGGAAAAAGTTAGACGTAAATTAGATATGAAACCAGATAGAAACTGGACAAAAACTGGATTTAAACGAGATATTTATAACTAGTTTCTATCCAGTTCGTATCTGGTCTCTATCTAGTCGAGACAAATAAAACAAATAGAAACGATATATAACCTAGATTTAAACCAGACTGAAATCAGATGTAATCCAGAACCAATCAGTATCTTCCTCAGATAAACTCTGGAAAGATAAAACAGACCAGAACCTCAAACAGAACCTTTTAACCACCAACTTTCACCTGATCCATGACAAAGTAAGAGTTAAAACTAACAAACAAACCTAAACTGGAATCAACTCAGGAAATAAATACATTAACCTGTCAGAGTCTCTCCATCTGGTTCTAAATCTGGATCATGTCTCCATGTGGTCCTGGTTCTGGTCCAGTGGTAGGTAGAGATCCATCAGAGACAGCAGCTGATACAATATTGTACTGACCACATGGTGGCGCTGCAGCTGATTTACACTCAGACTGAGACCAGATCTCCAGTTCTGACTGAGGACGAATTAACGGAGACACATTTTAATTAAGACCAGGTACATGGACCAGGTGAGACCAGGTAGATGGACCAGGTAGATGGACCAGGTGAGACCAGGTAGATGGACCAGGTGGGACCAGGTAGATGGACCAGGTAGATGGACCAGGTGAGACCAGGTAGATGGACCAGGTAGATGGACCAGGTGGGACCAGGTAGATGGACCAGGTAGATGGACCAGGTGAGACCAGGTGGGACCAGGTGGGACCAGGTGAAGTGTAGAGGCGGTTGGTGAGCTCATGGCGTCAGTAGAAGGTTCGCTCGTCTGTAGAACCAGTGTTTTTGTGTCTCCGGTTGAATCCAGCAGCGTTCACACGACTCTCAGTAACAACACAAACAGTTTGTGTTGTTGGACGTCAGCAGGAGGAGAGAGGGAGTCCATTCATAGAAAACCTCCTCACACGGGGGGGGGTCCAGCTCATCTCAGTCCAGGGGCCACGTTCAGACCAGTAACACGACCCAATAATAACCTGTAAGTAACGACAGCTCCACATGTTTCCATTACACTTAGAACAAAGAGGTGAGAAGAATGTTTAGATTTAACAAAAGGTCCTTAAAATAATGAAATGTCTTAATAATAATCAGGAATCTGGACTCATGTCTGTCAGCTGGTTAGACCTGGGTCTGGTTAGACCTGGTCCTGGGTCTGGTTAGTCCTGGATCTGGTCAGACCTGGTCCTGGTTAGACCTGGTCCTGGTGTGGTTAGTCCTGGATCTGGTTAGACCTGGTCCTGGTCCTGTTTGTGTAGCCTGCTCTAAGAACCAGGACCAGATGAATCCTGTGCTGGATCTGTTGTCAGGACTGTGACAGATTCATGTGTTTTAAAGCGTTTCCATCTTTCTACATGTTGGATCATTTAAATCATCCTGCATCTAAATATTATAAATATAGTCGCTTCATTGGTTTCAGTCGTATAAACTTTATTTATACAGCACTTTAAACAAAGACAACATTCCCAGACAACATGACTGGTCAGAGAGCAACACAATGACAATGTTCTGAACTGAAATGCTGAATTTAGATTTTTTATTTTATTTCAAATGATCTTGTGTGGTACTTTTTGTGCATTTCGTCTAGTGTTGGTTCAAAGTCCCACCTCTTTGAATCAGATGTGTTTCCCACATTCATGGTGAAAGAGATGAAATTTTATTTTGTAAGCAACATTTTCAGCTTTGAGCTGGAGTACAGAGAGCAAAGGTCACGAGAAATAACACTCCATCACTAATACAGTTACCGTTTACACTGGAACACTCCCCCCTCCCGGTTTCTGGGTCTTTCTCTAGTTTCCAATGTTCTCTTTTTACTGTCCAGCTCCAGATTTCTTGTTTCTGTCTGAATGTTGAGTTCTGTCCGTTACTGCAGGTGTGAATTGTTCTGAAGAAATGTCCGATTTACTCCATGTTACCCGGCTGCTGTAGAGGCTGTGCCGTCTCTGAGTCCTGTAACACATGTTGTTATTGGCACCACATCAACGACTTCATATTCATTCTGGACTAAATAAGCAGGAGATCTCAACACTGACATGATGCCTCAAACGCTCAAACGTCCTGGAGCTTCACTCCTGGGGTGTTCAGCTCCAGATCTAAACCAGATTTAAACCGGATCTAAACCTTATCTAAACCAGATCTAAACCAGTCTAAACCAGATCCAAACCGGATCTAAACCAGATCTAAACCAGATCTAAACCAGATCTAAACCAGTCTAAACCAGATCCAAACCGGATCTAAACCAGATCTAAACCGGATCTAAACCAGATCTAAACCGGATCTAAACCAGATCTAAATCAGATCTAAATCAGATTTAAATCGGATCTAAACCAGATCTAAACTATTCTAAATCAGATCTAAACCAGTCTAAACCAGATTTAAACCAGATTTAAACTAGATCTAAACCAAATCTATACCAGATCTAAACCAGTCTTAACTAGATTTAAACTGGATCTAAACTAGTCTAAACCAGTCTAAACCAGATCTATATCAGATCTAAATCAGATCTAAGCCAGTCTAAACCAGATTTAAACCTGATCTAAACCAGATTTAAACCTGATCTAAACCAGATCTAAACCAGTCTAAACTAGGCCCGAAGCTCAAACAGAGTCATTACAACAGAACTGAAGTGTCTTGAACAGCGTGAACTCAGAGGGTTTTTATCTCAGGCTGAATCCAGCAGCGTTCACACGACTCTCAGTAACAACACAAACAGTTTGTGTTGTTGGACGTCAGCAGGAGTCGGAGACAGAGACAGAGTCGGAGACAAAGTCGGAGACAGAGTCAGAGACGGAGACGGAGACAGAGTCAGAGACGGAGACAGAGTCCATCCCTAGAAATCCTCCACTCTGATTCACTCTCACCTCTTGCTCATGCTCTAAGAATAAAAAGAATTATTTCAGATATTAATGATTAGTTGCTTTTCTTGAACGCCTCAGGGTCTCTGCTGTCTTCATTATGTCTTTGTGTTGTCTTTGTGTTGTCTTCATGCTGTCTTCATGCTGTCTTCGTGTTGTCTTCGTGTTGTCTTTGTGTTGTCTTCGTGTTGTCTTCATGTTGTCTTCATGCTGTCTTTGTGTTGTCTTCGTGTTGTCTTTGTGTTGTCTTCGTGTTGTCTTCATGCTGTCTTTGTGTTGTCTTCATGCTGTCTTTTTGTTGTCTTCATGCTGTCTTTTTGTTGTCTTCATGTTGTCTTCATGTTGTCTTCATGCTGTCTTTGTGTTGTCTTCATGCTGTCTTCATGCTGTCTTTGTGTTGTCTTCATGCTGTCTTTGTGTTGTCTTCGTGTTGTCTTCGTGTTGTCTTCATGCTGTCTTTGTGTTGTCTTCATGCTGTCTTTTTGTTGTCTTCGTGTTGTCTTCATGCTGTCTTCATGCTGTCTAAATGCTGTCTTTGTGTTGTCTTCGTGTCCCCGACCATGTCCACCTTCCCTTAGGAATCTAGTGGTAATAATCTCAGACTTCATGGAGGTGGTTCCTCAGGGGTCCGTGTAAGTTTGGTCGTTGGATTTTCCGTTCAGAAGAGGATATTAAAAAATTAAAAATGAGTCGTTATTTGATTTTCATTTTAAAATTCAAAAATTAAAATTAAAATCCAAAGCATTTTCGTTACCAGGGTCAGGAAGGACGACCAGACCTTTAAAATCCCGTTGATTTTCATTTTCTGTCTCTAAAAACAAAAAATAAAATTGTTAATTTTTTAATATCCTCTTCTGAACAGAAAATCCAATGACCAAACATACACGGACCCACAGGATCCCTGGTTTTAATTATTACTAGTTATTAGTGACCAGTGAAGTTTATTAAGACAACAACAACCATGGACCAAGAACCCAGGGTCCAGGTCCATGGTTCATGGTCCATGGTTCATGGTTCATGGTTCAGGGTCCAGGTTCAGAAATGAACTGAAACCTCTGAGGTCTTTGAGTTGTGTCGTCTCAGAACCAGCAACACAATGAGCTGCTGAGGATCAGTTTGGTGTCATCAGTAAAATGTTAACACATGGATTCGAACCAACGACCCTCAGACTTCCAGACCACGTTCTACCTGATAGACCTCACGTTCTCTGAAGATGTTCCTCTACGTTAACACAACAGATCAAACACTGGTTCATGTCTCCGTCCATGAAGCTCATTACGTCCTGAGGTTGGACAGAAGATGGTCGGAGGTCATGTGACCTGGCATGTGTCTTTACCGGATCCAGACTTCTATTGTATGATTGTGTGTTTTATTTTTACTAATTCTGGACTCATGTGTAGACCGTGTTGTGTTGTTTGTGTGTTTGTGTTGATTGTGTTGATTGTGTGTTTGTTTTGACTGTGTTGATTGTGTTGTGTTGACTGTGTTGTTTGTGTTGATTGTGTTGTGTTGTTTGTGTTGTTTGTGTTGATTGTGTTGATTGTGTTGTGTTGTTAGTGTTGTTTGTGTTGTTAGTGTTGATTGTGTTGTGTTGTTAGTGTTGACTGTGTTGATTTTGTTGATTGTGTTGATTGTGTTGTGTTGTTTGTGTTGATTTTGTTGATTGTGTTGACTGTGTTGATTGTGTTGTGTTGATTGTGTTGTGTTGTTAGTGTTGTTTGTGTTGATTTTGTTGATTGTGTTGTGTTGATTGTGTTGACTGTGTTGATTGTGTTGTTAGTGTTGTTTGTGTTGATTGTGTTGTGTTGACTGTGTTGATTGTGTTGTGTTGTTAGTGTTGTTAGTGTTGTTTGTGTTGATTGTGTTGTGTTGACTGTGTTGATTGTGTTGTGTTGTTAGTGTTGTTTGTGTTGATTTTGTTGTTTGTGTTGATTTTGTTGATTGTGTTGATTGTGTTGTGTTGTTTGTGTTGATTTTGTTGATTGTGTTGATTGTGTTGTGTTGACTGTGTTGATTGTGTTGTGTTGATTTTGTTGATTGTGTTGATTGTGTTGTGTTGACTGTGTTGATTGTGTTGTGTTGTTAGTGTTGTTTGTGTTGATTTTGTTGATTGTGTTGACTGTGTTGATTGTGTTGTGTTGATTGTGTTGTGTTGTTAGTGTTGTTTGTGTTGATTTTGTTGATTGTGTTGTGTTGATTGTGTTGACTGTGTTGATTGTGTTGTTAGTGTTGTTTGTGTTGATTGTGTTGTGTTGACTGTGTTGATTGTGTTGTGTTGTTAGTGTTGTTAGTGTTGTTTGTGTTGATTGTGTTGTGTTGACTGTGTTGATTGTGTTGTGTTGTTAGTGTTGTTTGTGTTGATTTTGTTGTTTGTGTTGATTTTGTTGATTGTGTTGATTGTGTTGTGTTGTTTGTGTTGATTTTGTTGATTGTGTTGATTGTGTTGTGTTGACTGTGTTGATTGTGTTGTGTTGATTTTGTTGATTGTGTTGATTGTGTTGTGTTGACTGTGTTGATTGTGTTGTGTTGTTAGTGTTGTTTGTGTTGATTTTGTTGATTGTGTTGACTGTGTTGATTGTGTTGTGTTGATTGTGTTGTGTTGTTAGTGTTGTTAGTGTTGTTTGTGTTGATTTTGTTGATTGTGTTGTGTTGACTGTGTTGATTGTGTTGTTAGTGTTGTTTGTGTTGATTGTGTTGTGTTGACTGTGTTGATTGTGTTGTGTTGTTAGTGTTGTTAGTGTTGTTTGTGTTGATTGTGTTGTGTTGACTGTGTTGATTGTGTTGTGTTGTTAGTGTTGTTTGTGTTGATTTTGTTGTTTGTGTTGATTTTGTTGATTGTGTTGATTGTGTTGTGTTGTTTGTGTTGATTTTGTTGATTGTGTTGACTGTGTTGATTGTGTTGTGTTGACTGTGTTGATTGTGTTGTGTTGATTGTGTTGTGTTGTTTGTGTTGTTAGTGTTGATTGTGTTGACTGTGCAGTAGACCCCTCGGCCCAGCGACATGAATAAAGACGCTTTGCCTTTGAGTTGTGTGTTTTCTAGTGTTTTGTGACGTGAGTTGTGTGTTTCACGGAGACGTGTGTGTGTTTCAGATTGTGTACTTCACGGCCACCTTCCCCTACGTGGTCCTCATCATCCTGCTGGTCCGAGGAGTCACTCTCCCTGGAGCCTACGACGGCATCATGTACTACATCAAACCGGACTGGTCCAAACTGCAGGAGGCTCAGGTCAGTTTGAGCTTCATGGCAGATCTGAAGCTGAGTCCCTGCTGGTCTCATGACCCCCTGACCTCTGACCCCCTGACCTCTGACCCCCTAAACCTCCAAACCTCTGACCCCCTAAACCTCTGACCCCCTAATCTCTGACCTCTAACCCTCTAACCCTCTAAACCTCTAAACCTCTGACCCTCTAAACCTCTGACCCTCTAAACCTCTGACCCCCTGACCTCTGACCCTATGACCCCCTGACCTCTAACCCTCTAAACCTCTGACCCTCTAAACCTCTGACCCCCTGACCTCTGACCCTATGACCCCCTGACCTCTGACCCTCTAAACCTCTGACCCCCTGACCTCTGACCCCCTGACCTCTGACCCTCTAAACCTCTGACCCTCTAAACCTCTGACCCCCTGACCTCTGACCCTATGACCCCCTGACCTCTGACCCTCTAAACCTCTGACCCCCTAATCTCTGACCTCTAACCCTCTAACCCTCTAAACCTCTAAACCTCTGACCCTCTAAACCTCTGACCCTCTAAACCTCTGACCCCCTGACCTCTGACCCTCTGACCCCCTGACCTCTGACCCTCTAAACCTCTGACCCTCTAAACCTCTGACCCTCTGACCTCTGACCCTCTGACCTCTGACCCTCTAAACCTCTGACCCTCTAAACCTCTGACCCTCTGACCCTCTAAACCTCTAACCCTCTAAACCTCTGACCCTCTGACCTCTGACCCTGCAGGTCTGGATCGACGCCGGCACACAGATCTTCTTCTCCTACGCTATCGGCCTCGGCGCTCTGACGGCTCTGGGCAGCTACAACCGCTTCAACAACGACTGCTACAAGTAGGACAGTTTGACCTGGTTTGGCCTGGGTGGGCCTGGTTGGACCTGGTTTGGCCTGGTTTAGCCCGGTTGGGCCTGGTTGAGCCTGGTTTGGCCTGGTTGGACCTGGCTTGGCCTGGTTTGGCCTGGTTGGACCTGGTTGGACTTGGTTTAGCCTGGTTTGGCCTGGTTGGACCTGGCTTGGCCTGGCTTGGCCGGGTTTGGTCTGGTTTGACCTGGTTTGGCCTGGTTGGACCTGGGTTGGCCTGGCTTAGCCTGGTTTGTCCTGGTCGGGCCTGGTTGGACCTGGTTTGGCTTGGCTTGACCTGGTTGAGCCTGGTTGAGCCTGGTTTGGCCTGGCTGGACCTGGTTTGGCTTGGCTTGGCCTGGTTGGGCCTGGTTTGGCCTGGTTGGACCTGACTTGGCCTGGCTTGGCCGGGTTTGGCCTGGTTGGACCAGGTTTGGCCTGGTTGGACCTGGTTTGACCTGGCTTGGCCTGACTTGGCCTGGCTTAGCCTGGTTTGTCCTGGTTGGACCTGGGTTGGCCTGGCTTGGCCTGATTTGGCCTGGCTTAGCCTGGTTTGTCCTGGTCGGGCCTGGTTGGACCTGGTTTGGCTTGGCTTGACCTGGTTGAGCCTGGTTGAGCCTGGTTTGGCCTGGCTGGACCTGGTTTGGCTTGGCTTGGCCTGGTTGGGCCTGGTTTGGCCTGGTTGGACCTGACTTGGCCTGGCTTGGCCGGGTTTGGCCTGGTTGGACCAGGTTTGGCCTGGTTGGACCTGGTTTGACCTGGCTTGGCCTGACTTGGCCTGGCTTAGCCTGGTTTGTCCTGGTTGGGCCTGGTTGGACCTGGCTTGGCCTGGCTTGGCCGGGTTTGGTCTGGTTTGGCCTGGTTGAGCCTGGTTGGATGGAGCTGACCTCCATGATGCTCCTGTAGGTAGTAGTTAGAGTAGTTAGAGTAGTTAGTGCAGTAGTTAGAGTAGTTAGAGTAGAGTAGTAGCTGTGGTAGGGGAGTAGGGGAGTAGCTTTCTCCTCTAGTCGTATCTAAATGGTCGTCAGTTGTTTTAGGTTCAGGTTCATAAGCACCTGAGCTCTTATTTTGACGTCTTGGCAGTGCTTTTATTTTGAAGGTACCCTGGTTGCTGGGGTTTACGTCAGGTGAGCCAGGTCCAGGGGGGTTTTGCTGATCGAACCACGTATAAACCACCTCAGAGCTTTGATTCGATTTGAAGTATTTTGTCCTGAGACAAACAGCCACTCCGGTCCCTGAGACGTGGTTCAGACCTATGTCCTCTGTCCCCTCCTGCAGAGACGCCTTCGTCCTGGCTCTCATCAACAGTGGAACCAGCTTCTTCGCCGGCTTCGTGGTGTTTTCCATCCTGGGCTTCATGGCAGCGGAGCAGGGAGTCGACATCTCACAAGTCGCTGAATCAGGTAAATGAGCAGCTTGGTTCAGGATCTGTTCTCCAAGCAGAACCCGTGGAACCTGACAGAGCTGGTCCCTGCTCAGACCCACAGGTTTTAGTTAAACCACAAGAAGAAGAAGAAACTTATTGTCAGGAGAGAAAACTCATTTATTGACGTGTGACCATGTTGAGCTGTGACAGATCATCGTCAGCGTGTGAACCAATCAGGATCCAGGCTGTGGTGGCAGCTGAGCTGTAACTTTGTGAGTATTAATAGTCGCGCTGCACATGGCGCTTATATTTAGTTTGTCCACAGAAGGTTGTAGAGACGCTCACATGGTCCATGTCCTCATCCTGTCCACTCCTGCAACGTGCAACTGAAACGGAACGTTTTACACATCAGACGGAGGAGGAGGAGGAGGAGGAGGAGGAGGAGGAGGAGGGTGGGGTGGGGTGTGGGAGGTGGGGGGAGGAGGAGGAGGAGGAGGAGGAGGGTGGGGTGTGGGAGGTGGGGGAGGAGGATTCTATTTTAACACCTTGAATTTTACACATTAACTCTCTATAGGAACCAGGAACCATATGTGGTAACGTGGTTCCTGGTTCCTCTCAGTGAGGTTTAGTGTCATGTGGTTTTCATTGAGCCAATCAGAGAAGATCCAGGAAACGTTGTCAGGTCTAATCAGGGTCTTGTTGTCTAATGATCATGTTGACGTGTCAGTGAGTAAAGGGTTCAAATAGAATCTGTGTGGGAACATGAAGTTTTCATGTGACTCACGGTAGAAACAACAAAAACACAAAAACACAGATCCAGTTAAAGCATTAGTGTGTGTGTGTGTGTGTGTGTGTGTGTGTGTGTGTGTGTGTGTGTGTGTGTGTGTGTGTGTGTGTGTGTGTGTGTGTGTGTGTAGGATTATTTAACCACGACCTTTCACCTCCCGACATGTGACCCGTCTCTATTTCCTGCGGCTCAGCTCTGAAACTCAAACCAAAATAACCGGCGTACAGTGAACGCACCTCAACGTGTCCACATGGTGACACAACTGTAAACACATCAGGGGGCGGAGCTGGCCTCAGCTGATTGGATGACACACCTGTCAATCAAGACAGAGCTCAGTGCAAATAAAATGACACGAAGAACACAATGGAACCAACACTTTCATACGTTATTATTTTAAAATGCTACGTTGTTCTTTATACTTTTATTTCACATAATATTTCATAAAAGACCATAATAAAGACAGTAAATACAAGAATGAACTCTTCACCTTTTCCATTGTCTGATATCTCGTACAGTCTGATTGGGTTGGAGGGTTTGGGGGTTTGGGGGGTTTGGGGGTTAGGAGCTGATTGAAGCTGTCAATAAAGAAAAACGTTAAAAGTTTAAAAAAAAAAATTTTTAGTTGTTTTTTTAAAAAACAAAACACTTCTTATAGATGTCTTGACCTGGAAGACTGAGAAATAAATGAGACGAAGTGAAGATGAAGTGATGAAGTGCGTCCTGTCCAGGTCTCAGCTGGTGACGTGTGTCTTTGTGTTGCCAACGCAACAACCAGTGATTAAAATGTATTAAACTGTGAATACATGGGAACAATAAACAGATAAACGTTGTCTTTTGTGTTCTGGAACCTTTCGGTCAGAGATCGCGTCCAGCCACTGACCCTCTGCTACTTGTGTGTAAAGCTGTGTAATGAAGTCCAGCGCTGCACTAGTCCACTAGTCCACCGCGTCGGGCCTCTAACGTGTGTTTGGTTCCTCCAGGTCCTGGTCTGGCCTTCATCGCGTACCCGAAGGCGGTGAGTCTGATGCCGGTGGCTCCGGTCTGGGCGGCGCTCTTCTTCTTCATGCTGCTGCTGCTCGGTCTCGACAGTCAGGTGAGTCAGGTTCGAGTAGATGAACACATGAATGATTACATGAACCAGGATCCTCATGTGTTCTAATAATAAATGTGAGCGTCATCAGCGTACGTGGAGGACGTGGAGGATGTTTAATGACTTTATTCCTGTTCTCTGACACGTTAAACTCATGACAATATTAAATGTTAAAGGACTTTTTCAATCATTTAAAGATTTACATTCAAACCCTACGTGGTTTTATTTACTCCTTTGGTCCATTTAGTCCAACTTGTTTTAGTTCCACCAACTTATTTGACTTGTTGTGTGTATAAAATATAACTATAATCTCATATAACTACTGACCAAGCAGCAGCAGGTTGTCTCCGCGCTGAGCTGCAGTTATTGCTCCTCTACATGAACAGTATGAATCCTCTTCTAATCCATGATATGACACAGAAGAAGACAGACCCACAGCGTCCTCTACACTGAGGTTGTGCGTTGTTTTGTGCGTGTAGATTAACAGTGGGCCTGTCGTTGTGTGTTTCTACGTCCAGTTTGTCGGGGTGGAGGGTTTCGTGACTGGAATCCTGGATCTGTTTCCTGGGAAGTACTACCACCGCTACAGAAGGGAGATCTCTGTGGCGATCTGCTGTCTACTCTGCTTCATCATTGACATCTCCATGGTGACACAGGTGTCTGTTTATCTCTTACTCTCATTAATTAGCTCATTAATTATCATGGTCTAAAGCTCGTCTAAAGCTGTCTTTGTCCCTGTAGGGGGGGATGTACGTCTTCCAGCTGTTTGACTACTACTCAGCCAGTGGAATGACTCTGTTGTGGCAAGCGTTCTGGGAATGTATCGTAGTGTCCTGGGTCTACGGTGAGTACTACTACACAAAGTACTGTGGCAACGTACTCGTTTGTCTGGGTGTGTGTTAGCTGATGTCATGTGAGAGTATGACAAATGTCAAAGAACTGTGTCATGAAGACACATCATAGTGTCATACCATAAAATCCATTATAATGTAATGTGATGAAATACGTTTTAATGTAATGTGATAAAATACGTTTTAATGTAATATGTACATGTACCAGTGTGTTCATGTACCAGTGTGTTCATGTACCAGTGTACTGTGTGTACAGTGTGTACATGTACAGTGTGTGGGAGACGGTATGGGGCGCGGCTACTGTCACAGGATAGTGTGTCATAAAGTGCGTCATGTGACGGTGGAGTTCCAGTGCAGGCTAGTGTTTCATAGAAAGGTCACAGTTAGTCACAGTACGACTATAAGGAACAGAGTGAGGAAAAAAACTCACTGTGGTACAACTACACAGCTCACACTGGAACATGTCCCCACAATACACAACTTAATGTATAACATGTCCCACAATACACAACTTAATGCATAACATGTCCCAGAATATGTCACAAAAACATATACATGGTATATTCAATTCAAATTCAATTCAGTTTTATTTCTATATCAGTATATATTAGTACATGATGGTATATATCAGTATATATTAGTATATATCAGTATCAATATATAGTAGTATATAGTAGTGTATATCAGTATATATCAGTATATATTAGTATATATCAGTATATATTACTGTATATCAGTATGTATTAGTATATATTAGTGTATATCAGTATATATTTTAATATATATTAGTATATATCAGTATATATTAGTATATATCAGTATCAATATATAGTAGTATATAGTAGTGTATATCAGTATATATCAGTATATATCAGTATATATTAATATATATCAGTATATATTAGTGTATATCAGTATATATTAGTATATATTAATATATATCAGTATATATTAGTGTATATCAGTATATATTAGTATATATTAATATATATCAGTATATATTACTGTATATCAGTATATATCAGTATATATTAATATATATCAGTATATATTAGTGTATATCAGTATGTATTAATATATATTAGTATATATTAGTATATATCAGTGATGGTATATGATCGGGGTCGTAGGTGCGGACCGGTTCATGGATGACGTAGCCCGGATGATCGGGTACCGGCCGTTCCCCTGGATGAAGTGGTGCTGGTCCTTCATAACGCCGTGTGTCTGCATGGTAAGAATTAACCCCCCCACCACCACCCGTCTCATGTCAGACTAGGGGTCAGTAAACGCATCTCCACCCTCCTGACGTCCTCAGGGCATCTTCCTCTTCCACCTGGTCAACTACAAGCCTCTGACCTACAACAACGAGTACGTGTACCCGTGGTGGGGGGAGGTGATCGGATGGTGCCTGGCTCTGTCCTCCATGCTCTGCATTCCTGTCAGCGTCCTCTACAAACTCTTCAGAGCCAAGGGAACCTTCAGAGAGGTCAGAACCACAGCCAGGAACACAAACATGTTAGCGTCCTCCAGAGGTTCCTACATGACATAAAAATGACTCAAACATCCTGAAACATTTTGAAGTTTGGAAGCCACAGATAATCCACAGAGAGTCAGACAGATTGAAGCTGGTGTGTAATATTGGCCTGTTTAGTCTAATATTTCTGGTTCTGTCTGGAGTCCTGGTGGGAACAAAATGTTCCGTTATTTATTGTGGTAATTTAGCCGTAGTTCTGCTTTAACGAATATTAATATTTATGTCAAATAAACCTAGAAAACCAGTTGTTAATTGGAGGACCCATTTCATTTTGACCACATACTGTCAGTATTTTAAAGTGCGGTGTGTTTTACATTGACGTCCTACCTGTTGCAGCGCTGGGCCCACCTGACCACGCCGGTGTGGGGGGCCCATCATCTGGAGTACATGGCCCCCGACGTCAAGTCCCTGAGTTCACTGTCACCAGGCACCGACGACAACAAGGTCATCATCTTCGAGAGCGTCATGTAGGCCGGACACATCTCCCCCTCCACCCCGTCCTCCTCCACCCTACACAACAGCCCCCGTCTCCAACCTCCAACCTCCAACCTCCCTCCAGGACGAGTTCCTCCAGGTTTAATAGAATCAGGATACGACCTGAACGGGGGGAGGAGGACGGCTCAGACGCTGCCATCACTTTACGAACTCTCCCAGTGTGAACGGTTCCTAACAGACAGAGTTGTAGACACAAAGCTCCCGTTACCGAGCAGCCGGTGGGCCCTGAACGCACCACCGCACCCCCTGGTTCTGAGCCACCAGCTGGACCCAGGACAGACGGGACGGCCCTGAACGCACCACCACACCTCCTGGTTCTGAGCCACCAGCTGGACCCAGGACAGACGGGACGGCCCTGAACGCACCACCACACCTCCTGGTTCTGAGCCACCAGCTGGACCCGGGACGGACGGGACAGTCCCGACGACCCACAATAAATTCTAAATGAATGAATCATTTCATCAGTCACTCTGCACCTTTTAACAGCTTCATCTGACTGATTAACTAATTAATTTATTAACCAATTAACTGATTGACTGATCTGAGAACACAAACATAAATTGGGACTGAAACCAAACGGGATCCGACCTTTGACCCCCTCCTGTCCTTCATGTGACCTCCTGACCTCCTGGTTCTGTGTCCTGGATCGACTCACGTGCCAAACGGATGGAGGGACCAGGACTCCAGAGCGCCGGCCGTCCTCCCTCCAAACATCACGTCCTCCTCCTGGACCGTCGCCCTTCTGCTATAGAACCGGGAGAAGACGGTTTGAAAGACGCTGCCGCCTTTCTGAACGTTTCCAAGAACCCAGACGGTCCGTTCAGCTCAACTTCTTAGTGCCAATAACATGTTAGAAGGCGACTCATCGGTCCCCCTGGTGGACGGATGAGAGCCGGAGGACTCAGCGCTGCCTTACGTCCTAATGTCTTAACTCTAGAACCCGACCGGCCGAACCCGGAGCCCTGACCCCGTCCTGTGTACGGCTCCACTTCCTGTCCCACCAATCAGCAGTCTGAGGGGGCGTGTCTACGACTCTGTCTCCTAGCAACCACTCTCCATCTGTTAGAATGTAAGAGAAACTAAACGTACACACATTTGCACATTGTTGTAAGATAGTGTTGAATAATCACGTTTTGTTTTACATATTGTAAAATGAATCCGAGATATTTTCTGAAGGATTTTATTTTGTTGATAACATATGACAGATACACATATGCAGATAAATAAATATACATGTGTATTATATATATTATATTATTATCTCTGTCCTCTATATTTGATGCCGAATGTATTTGCCGCTGCTTGTTCACGTTGAGCTGACGAACACGAGGAACTTGTCGCCTGCTGCCATCAGGTGGCGCTCCAGGCTACCTCACTACTCCCCATTCAGACTTTCAAAATAAACTCCTTCTAGCTTCTTACGCTAATGTTTAGCTGCTAGCAGGTTGCTTTGTGGTTTTATTCTGAGCGGCTGACGTGAACAAGCAGCGAGGCCCTGAACGCACCACGAAAGGGAACCTCTTGTTGTTAACCCCGTACGGTTCAAAGTGCTAAAGTGTTTGAAGAGTTTTAGCTTTTTATTCTTTTTCTCTGTGTGGAACAAAGACCAGTGTTTTTCCCTCTGAACCCCCACGGCTCAGACTCTCTCCACTTTGATCCGATGTGTTTTAGTCTGGAGGATAAAAGACGTTGAATCTGTCGCATCAGGAACACCAGCAGTGAGAGGACCTGACCTGGGGAGTCAGAGCACGACATGGACTCATTATGTCTCATCTGCCAAAAATCAGAAAATCACAGAATCTTTAGCCAGAAACAGACGGACGTGGTTTCAACCCAACGTTTAGAAAGTCAAGAACTTGTCCAGAGACTTTTGGTTTTATGAACAAAAAACAGAATGAGATGTGCGCGTCTGTTTGCTAACATGTTAGCATCAACTGCTAACGATAAAAGAAGTTAGCTTTCAATGTTAAATGTGTTTGAGGAAGGATTGGATCAGGTGTTTCAGTCTGGTCAGAAATCACCAAACCTTCGAGTTCAAAGGCCCAGAAAGACGTTTATTCACACGACTGATAGAAAAACAGAAATATTTTAAAGCCTCATTCAGACCTTTAACGCCTGGTCCCACCTGGTCTCACCTGGTCTCACCTGGTCTCACCTGGTCCCACCTGGTCCCACCTGGTCCCAACTGGTCCATCTACCTGGTCCCACCTGGTCCCACCTGTATCTAACATGTTCATCACTGCTCCAACTGGTTAGCTTCAATGTTCATGTCCAATTAACCAGGTTCAGCCTGGTCTCATCACCTGGTTCAAGCCAAAACTCTTCACTACCTGATGGTATCTTCTCAACCCATTGGACTTTAACCTGGTCCCAACTGGTCTCACCTGGTCTCACCTGGTCCATCTACCTGGTCCTACCTGGTCCCATCTGGTCTCACCTGGTCTCACCTGGTCCATGTACCTGGTCCTACCTGGTCCCACCTGGTCTCACCTGGTCCATCTACCTGGTCCTACCTGGTCCCATCTGGTCTCACCTGGTCCCAACTGGTCTCACCTGGTCTCACCTGGTCCATGTACCTGGTCTTAATTAAAATGTGTCTCCACTAATTCGTCCTTAGACAGAACTGGAGATCTGGTCTCAGTCTGAGTGTAGTCAGCTGCAGCGCCACCATGTGGTCAGTAGAATATTGTATCAGCTGCTGTCTCTGATGGATCTCTACCTACCACTGGACCAGAACCAGGACCAGGTGGTTGGAGACTTGGATCCAGATTTAGAACTAGATGTAAAGACTCTCACATGTTAACGTTCTTCATTTATTTTAGAGACAAAGACTCCGTTTAGACCTGAACCCTGGAGGCTTCCAGGTCTCTGCTCAGAAACAAAGGGAATAAAGACACAACTTGTAACCAATGTGTCCCACATCATGTCTACACGTGTCCACACCTGGACCCGGATGGACAGGTGTAATCAGATTACTCAGAGGTACTGGACGGTCTCAGAGTAACTAAGACCTTGTGTAAATAGTTCTAATATTTTTTTGCACAGGAGCTAATTTTGTTAAAAAAAATCTTACCTCTTAAATCGTGTCTCATCATTAACGTCTATTTAATTCAGTTTAATCCATTTTTTTTGTTCAAACAGAATAAACACGAACTACATATTTTTAGACTAATATAAAAGTAAATCTTGATAAAACGTTTTTAAGCTGCATCTTAAAGAGATTAAATGTACAGAAGAATAAAAATGTTCTGCTGCAGGTGAAGAGATGCCAAATGTTTCAAACTCTTAAAATCTAAATGTCTAAATGTGAACGGCTGGTTTGGATTGGGTGAGGACTGCCTGCTGGTCGTCACGGCAACAACAAACCGAACCGAACTGGTTTTACAGATAACATTTAAAGATTTTCTGTGAACGGACGGCACAGGTTCTACAGAAAAACTACCAAAAATATCCTGAATGGTTTTTGTGTTGGATGTTGCAGTGGAACCAGCAGGGGGCGCTCTCCTCCGATCAGACCCGTCTGTGTTTGGGCTGGAAACGGGACGTCAGCTTTAAATGTGGTTTAGCAACGGTTAGCTCTTAGCATTAGGATGAGGATCAGGTGTTAGCTGTAGTTTAGTTTAACCGGCTGAAAATATGTTCATGTAAATCTAAATGTACTTTAGTTAAATAGCACTTTACTAAAAGTAAAATAAATACTTAAACACAATAACTAAGAGAATAAAAAATAAAAGAGGCCTGATTAATTAATTAAGCTTAGCAAAACAAAACAAAGCCAGTGGTAACAGTTCAGTTTTTCGCTAACATGTAGCATGCAGCAGCTACTTTACAAGCTTGTTGTGTTTGAACTGTCAGATTTCTGGGCGTTCAACATTTTAACATCATCTGCAAACACGTTTCCTCTGAAGAACCGACTTTGAATCTTTGTTATTCTGATCTCCTCAGTGATGCTAGTGGCTCAGAGCTAGTGGTTCAGTGCTAGCGGTTCAGAGCTAGTGGTTCCTGTTTCCAGCCCACGCTCAGATACACGGTGACCTCAATCATCCAGCGTCGGCCATTTTGTTGTGATTTTGTGTGTCTCTGTGACTTCCTGTTTAACCTCAGTCTTCCAGAAATGTAGCTTAGCTCATCGATTAGCCGTCTGATTAGAGCATTAATTAGCTCCATGACTCCATTAGTAGCTGTTAATGATGCTAACGTCACTTGTGTTTCATTGACCTCCGACCCCTGTGAGGGTCTCTGTGATCATCACTGTCTTCATTCACCTAAAAAATCAACGGCAATAAAACTAAGAATTCATCACAACTGCTTCCGGCCTCGTATTTTTGTTGTTGTGGTGGTGGTGGTGGTGGTGGTGGTGGGGGGGGGGGTGGGGGGGTCTCTCTCTTTAACTTTGCTTAAATCTCAGATGTAAAACATGAAGAGAAGCTTCAATCAAGCTGCTCCGTCTCCGTCTCCGTCTCCGTCTCCTGTCCACAGCCTCGACGTCTCCAGAGCTTCCAGGAATCATAAGTCACAAATACCAGAGGCTTAAAAAAGTTCCCGGCTGGGTTGGACTGAAGCTCGGCGGCTCAAACCGGTTCCTAATGCCAGACCCCGTTTAGACCGACAGCTGCTTTGAGAAGAGACCGGATCTAAGTTTAGACACGACAGCAACAAACAGAAACATTCACTACGAGCTCTTTGCTTCAGGATCAGGGCCACCAGGAGGACCAGGACAGGAAGAGCTCTGGTTCCCAGAACTGTGGGAGAAACCACACAAGCCTCCGTGCTGCAAGACGAATGTGATAGAAATAAATTAATAACTAAATAACTAGTGGTGGCTCTGACACTCTCTGACACTCTAGTTTCACCTCTTCATCCATCAGCCAGTATCAATCTGTATCAGTCTGTATCAATCTGTATCAATCTGTATCAGCCTGTATCAATCTGTATCATTCTGTATCAGTCTGTATCAGCCTGTATCAATCTGTATCAATCTGTATCAGCCTCATGCTCCAAAGTTCCACTTCATTAATTTATTAGAAGTCATTTCCATTGTTGACCCTCTGGTGGCCTGGTTCAGGCCCGGTTTAGGCCCGGTTTAGGCCCGGTTCAGGCCCGGTTTAGGCCCGGTTTAGGCCCGGTTCAGGCCCGCGGGCCGTATGTTTAACACCTGTGGTTTATATCAGACTCTCGTTTGTTCTTTGAATCCAGTTCCTTTAAAAACAATAAAAAGCAAACAAACGTTTCTTGTTATTTTCCTCAGAGACTGAAACCAAACATTCCCTGGATCAGGTCTGGGGATCAGGTCTAGGGATCAGGTCTAGCGATCAGGTCTAGGGATCAGGTCTAGCGATCAGGTCTGGGGATCAGGTGTAGGATCAGGTCTGGGATCAGGTTTAGGGATCAGGTCTGTGATCAGTTGTAGGATCAGGTCTGGGGATCAGGTCTGGGATCAGTTGTAGGATCAGGTCTGGGATCAGGTCTGGGGATCACGTGTAGGATCAGGTCTGGGGATCAGGTCTGGGATCAGTTGTAGGATCAGGTCTGGGATCAGGTCTGGGATCAGGTCTGGGATCAGGTCTGGGGATCACGTGTAGGATCAGGTGTAGGATCAGGTCCAGGGATCAGGTCTGGGGATCAGGTCTGGGATCAGTTGTAGGATCAGGTCTGGGATCAGGTCTAGGATCAGGTCTGGGATCAGTTGTAGGATCAGGTCTGGGATCAGGTCTGTCCTGATCTGGAACGGGTCCTGAGAGCCTCTGAACCCTTTTTCTTGTCTGGATGGAAATGATCACATTCTCGAGGGTTCATTCATTCACTCTACAAATAAATTAATTAATGAACAAACAAATAAATGAATAAAGGACGGGAATGAAAAGTCAGAGTTTATTTTATTTTTTCTGTGAACAACGTCTGAAACTAAAGAGGACGAAGCGTCTCAGCATAAAGACCTGGTCCTAGAACCAACCGTCTTTATTCATGCTTTTATTTTGAAAATGTGCAAAGTGTCGTCATCTGAAGGCAGATGCTTTTATTTTGGAATGAAACGACTTTTTCACTTGAAGTCGCATAAAAAAAAAGATGTAAACAGTCCCAAGAACCAATCACAGGCCAGAGAGAGGGCAGTGACATCACACCACTGGGGGGGGGGGGGGGGGGGGGGGGGCTGAAGGAGCGGACGGTGATGAAGCTGAAGCTGAAGCTGAAGATGGAGATGGAGACGGAGACGGAGACGGTCTTCGTCCTCAGTCTGACTTCTTGTCGCTGGAAGCCTGGAGACACAGCAGAGGGTCAGACCTGGAGGTTCAGGACCACAGGCTCTAACTGTATGTGGGGGGGGGGGTTAGGGAGGTGTTACCAGCAGCTTGCTGTGCTCCTCCAGGAGTCGGTCGTACTCCAGCGTCAGATTCTCGGCCTGTTTCTTCATCGCTGCCACGTCTCTGTCAGACTTCAGGAGACCTGCACCAGGAGGAGATTCCACTTCATCATCCTCCTCTTATTGCTACTCCTCCTCTTCCTATCTCCTCCTCTTGTCTCCTTCCTCCTCCCTCTTACCTTTCTTGGTGGCGTCCAGCTCCTCCTTCAGGGTCTTCACCTCCTCCTTCAGGGCCTTGTTCTCCTCCTGAGGTCCTGCTCCTTTCCTCCCGGCCTCTGGCAGCTCGATGCCAGCGTCACGTAGTTTCTGTTCAGACACACACCGATTAAACCGGATCAAACCAGATATGAACCACATCTGAGTCTGGACCAGGTCTCCTGGAGACCAGGTCCATCTCACCAGAGAAGATCCTGAAAGGCTGAGACCTCCGACCACATGGTGGCGCCACCAAGTCTCTGTCCTTTCTAACTAGTGTTTCTAGACCAAGTAAAACTAGACTGGTTCTAAATAACTGAGTCTTTCTCCTGAATATTGTCGTCATGTTTGGTTCACAGAGGAAAACGCTAGCGAGAGGAGAGAGCTAGCAGAGGAGGACGAGGAGAGCTAGCAGGAGGAGAGAGCTAGCGGGAGGGGGAAGGGAAGGCTAGCAGGAGGAGAGAGCTAGCAGGAGGAGAGAGCTAGCAGAGAGAGACTACAGAGGAGAGAGCTACAGGAGAGCTAGCAGAGGAGAGAGCTAGCAGAGGAAGACTAGCAAGAGGAAGAGCTAGCAGAGGAAGAGCTAGCAGGAGAGAGCTAGCAGAGGAGAGAGCTAGCAGAGAGAGAGCTAGCAGAGGAAGAGCTAGCAGAGGAAGAGCTAGCAGGAGGAGAGAGCTAGCAGAGGAGAGAGCTAGCAGGAGGAGAGAGCTAGCAAGAGGAGAGAGCTAGCAGGAGGAGAGAGCTAGCAGAGGAAAGAGCTAGCAGGAGGAGAGAGCTAGCAGGAGGAGAGAGCTAGCAGAGGAGGGAGCTAGCAGGAGAGAAGAGCTAGCAGAGGAAAGAGCTAGCAGGAGGAGAGAGCTAGCAACTGAGGAGAGTCTATGGCAGGAGGAGACAGATTAGAGAATAGACATTAGTTAGGGTTGGAACTAGCAAGTGGGAAGAGTCTACAAGGAGGAAGATAGTTGTAATAACTGAAATGTGAGCTAGCAGGAGGAGAGAGCTAGCAAGAGGAAAGAGCTAGCAGGAGGAAAGAGCTAGCAGGAGGAGGGAACTAGCAAGAGGAAAGAGCTAGTAGGAGGAGAGAGCTAGCAAGAGGAGAGAGCTAGCAGGAGGAGAGAGCTAGCAGGAGGAGAGAGCTAGCAGGAGGAGGGAACTAGCAAGAGGAAAGAGCTAGCAGGAGGAAAGAGCTAGCAAGAGGAGAGAGCTAGCAGGAGGAGAGAGCTAGCAGGAGGAGAGAGCTAGCAGGAGGAGAGAGCTAGCAGGAGGAGAGAGCTAACCAGCCCCTTTGAGTCAGTCTATAGAGACAGGAGACAGTTTAGAGACATTCAGACATTATTACTGGTTGGACACCTGATAGTTGTGGACATGGTCCTAAATAGTTTTAATGGAAATAGTTGTAAATAACTAAATGTGTTGATCAGCTTTAGAAATGTCCAGGTTAGATTTACATTCTAAGTTCTAGAAATGTTTGGTTCTACATGTTTGTGGTTTTCTAACTTGTATCGAATTGGATCTGATGGTTCTAGTCTGGTTTTAGCTCCAACGTGTTCACACAGTTTGACGGAATGAAACAGGACCAGGACCAAGGTGAAACAGAGTCAGACTCTGGACTCCAGAGGGTTGAACCAGACTCTCACTCTAGACCCTAAAACCAGTCCAGGACCTGAAGCTGGTCTCTGGGCTGACTCCGCCCACTCAGAGATCAACAGGTGTTCAAACCCAACGCCTCCGAACTCCCCGTTACCTCCGACCTCTGAGTCACAGCAGCTGAGCTTTATTAATACGATAGAATCCTGCTCTGTGATTGGCTCGTATGAACCTCACTGTAAATGAAGTTTTTACAGAAACTTGTTCTTTCTTTAAACACATGACACGTTTAAAAGATTAAAGACTGACAACGGAATAAAAGTCAAACATCTGAGAGGGATTAACCAACATCAACCATCACGTTGGCAACAATGAACAAGAGAAGGCCAAATAAGAAGGCTAGGCTAGGCTAGGCTAGGCTAAGCTAGGCTAAGCTAAGTGTTGATCCAAGAGGAACTTAAATTTCCAGTTTTAGGAGGAGATACCAGTTAAATAAAAACCGAAATAATACAAAGGTTTAATCTCTGTACAAGAATATTATTGCGATTAATGAAACGAGCTAAAGGAGGGTTTGCTTTCACCGTCGTGCTCCAGTGACGTTTAAGCAAAGTTCACCACTACAGCAAATAATCCGAACCTTAGTAACGACCGAGCCGAGATGATTTTCCAGTCCCAGAGGAGTGAACTCTGAGCTGAGGTTCATGTTTTAACGCGGCCTCAGACTTTACCTAAACCAATAATGGTTAAATGAGTTGTTTCCTGCTCCAGCTCTGACAGTTACAGTGTTGCCATGGAGACGGATACAGTGTCGCACAGACTTGGCGGAGCGATATTTTTAGTGATGAGGCAGCTGTGATGTAACGCTGATTCATGTCTTATTGGCCAATCAGAACGCTGGGTCTGAGCTACCTGTTATATAATTAATAATAATAATAATAATAATAATGATAACGATGATGAAGATCTTCAGAATAAAATAAATGTAATCCACCCATCATCATCCATCATCCATCCATCCATCTTATGTTTTGGTCTAAACCCTCTGTTCTCTTTCTGGTGGTGCAGCTACAGTTTTAGTTGAGAGAGGAAGAAGTGCTTCCTGTTAGCCTAGCGTTAGCCTAGCATTAGCCTACTGTTAGCCCAGCGTAGCGTTAGCGTGGTAAGGCTGTGAGTGGGGGCTCTGGCTGCAGCAGCGTGGCCTCGTCTCTATCTGATCTCTACATGTGATGCCAGTTTCTCAGTGATGGAGTCAAACAGCTGCTGAGTCTGAGCCATAAACCTCCAGGTCTCAGGTTCACAAAGGTCCCTCATCAACACGGCATCTGCTTCTATCTGGGACCTATTTCTAGTTCCTCTTCCTGGAGCTGGGTTTTATTCCTCCTCACATTAAATGTTAGAGGATCCTTTTCCTTCTGGAGCCGAGGAGTTTAACACGAGACCACGTCCCCCCATTCACCTCACATTACACACAACCCGGTCTACATCATTATACAATAATAATAATAGTTTATATAATAACAATAGTAATATAATTATAGTTTATACATCATTATACAATAATAATAATAGTTTATATAATAATAATAATAATAATAATAATAATAGTTTATATAATAACAATAATATAATTATAGTTTATACATCATATAATAATAATAGTTTATATAATAACAATAATAATAATAATAATAGTTTATATGATAATAATAATAATAATAATAATAGTTTATACATCATTATACAATAATAATAATAGTTTATATAATAACAATAATAATACTAGTAATAATAATAATAATATATATATATATATATATATATATATATAATAACGATAATAATATAATTTTAGTTTATAGATAATAATGATGTAATAATAATAATAATAATAGTCTATAGATAATAATGGCTGAATTACTGAGTGAATGAATGAATGACAGGGTGAACGTGAACACACTGAGTCTCCGTCAAACTCGGAGGATTCTAGGGACCAGGGGCCACACTCAGACCAGTTTGATCCGTCTAGTCCCTGGTCTGCCTCGTCCTGGTCTGCCTAGTCCCCGGTCTGCCTCGTCCCCGGTCTGCCTCGTCCTGGTCTGCCTCGTCCCTGGTCTGCCTCGTCCCTCGTCCCTGGTCTGCCTCGTCCCTCGTCCCTGGTCTGCCTAGTCCCTGGTCTGCCTCGTCCCGGTCTGCCTCGTCCCAGGTCTGCCTCGTCCTGGTCTGCCTCGTCCCTCGTCCCTGGTCTGTCCAGTCCCCGGTCTGCCTAGTCCCTGGTCTGCCTAGTCCCTGGTCTGCCTAGTCCCTGGTCTGCCTCGTCCCTGGTCTGCCTCGTCCTGGTCTGCCTCGTCCCTCGTCCCTCGTCCCTGGTCTGTCCAGTCCCCGGTCTGCCTAGTCCCTGGTCTGCCTAGTCCTGGTCTGCCTAGTCCCGGGTCTCAGTGGATAAATAACAGTCTTCTGTGTAGTTTTTATAAAGTCGTGCTGGGACCAGATTAGACCCTGTGCTGGCCCGGTTCTGGCCCGGTTCTGGCCCACGGGCCCTATGTTGGGCAGCTGTGGTGTGATGAGCCTGAAGGAAGCTGATGAAGACAAAGAGGATTCGCTGACTCGTCTGGTCTCTGGAACATGAGGAGTCCGGTCTATTAATACCTGCTTTCTGTAGAATGTGCTGGCAGAGCACCAGCTGCAGCATGCTAACAATGCTAACAGGGCTAACAGGGCTAACAGGGCTAACAGGGCTAACAGGGCTAGCCCCCCACACACAGGCCAACTTCTCTATGTCTGCCCCCCCCCAGCTGAAAACTTATTTATCCACAGACTTCAGACCTGCTGAGGTCCATGGTTTCCCAGGTCTCTACTGGTGCAACTGCTACTTTTACTAGTTTTACTATCATTACTGGTATTAATATTATTATTACTAGTATTACTATCATCATTACTATAATTACTATTACTATTATTATTATTACTACTAGTATTATTACCGGTGTAACTGCTAGTATTATTATTACTATTACTATTACTGGTATTACTGCTAATACTATTATTACTATTTTATTACTACCAGGACCCAGACCAGGACCAGGACCAGGACCCAGACCAGGACCAGGACCCAGACCAGGACCAGGACCCAGACCAGGACCAGGACCAGGACCCTACGAACCCCTGAGAGCCCAGGTACCTGAGGGGCGACTCATGGTTTAAGTGGGACTGCAGGTCAGTGCTGCCCTCTACTGGTGAGTCCCAGTTTCTACCTCTAGAACACATGAGCTAATAACTAATGAGCTAATAACTAAAGAGCTAATAACTAATGAGCTAATAATTAATGAGCCAATAACTAATGAGCTAATAACTAATGAGCTAATAATTAATGAGCTAATAATTAAATAACAACACCAGGTTTGGATTCATTCATTTAACAAGTTAGTAGATACCAGGCTGTGTGTGTGTGTGTGTGTGTGTGTGTGTGTGTGTGTGGTCGGGTCGCCCTTGTGGTGTGTGGTTGTGTGTGTGTTGTGTTGTGTTTGTGTGTCTATGTGGTTGTGTGTCATGTGTGTGTGTCTGATGTGTGTGTTGTGTGGTGTCTGTGTGTGTGTGTGTGTGTGTGTGTGTGTGTCTGTGTGTGTGTGTCTGTGTGTGTGTGTGTGTGTGTGTCTGTGTGTGTGTGTGTGTGTACCTCCTGCAGCAGCTCGTTGTCCTCCATGTACTTGGTTGCCGCGGCGCTGGCTCCCTCAGCCTGTTTCTTGAAGGCCTCGTTGGACGCCATGAGGGACGCCTGCTGGGACAGGAGAGTTGCTAGGCGACGCAGCAACCTGCAACGCAACAGAGACACTCAGAGACTCTCAGACTACGAGACACTACGAGACACGCTGAGACACTCAGAGACTCCCAGACTACGAGACACAGGGACACAGGGAGACACTCAGACACTCAGAGACACTCAGAGACACTCAGACTACGAGACACAGGGACACAGGGAGACACTCAGACACACAGGGACACAGGGAGACACTCAGACACACAGGGACACTCAGAGACACTCAGACTACGAGACACAGGGACCCCCCCGCCCCCCCGGGTCTTACAGGCAGAGCAGCAGAGCGAAGCCGGCTATGTACTGGTTCCTCTGAGCTCTGAACAGCTTCATGTGAATGTGTTCGATGGCCGTTGGGTTGTTGGTTAGATCCACTTTCTCTGTCACACTGTATCTCCGGACTTCCCTGAAGGCATCTGAGGACAGACGTCATAACCGATCACTGTCAATCACTGTCGATCACCGTCGATCACCGTCGATCACTGTCGATCACTGTCGATCACTGTCAATCACTGTCGATCACTGTCAATCAATCACTGTCAATCACCGTCAATCAAGTTACTTGTGTATCATGTTAATCAATCAGTGTTAATGATTCAATCGTCGATCAATCAGTCGATCAACTGTTAATTAGTCATTCATTTGGTATCAGTGTAATTAACAGTGTTAATTGTAATTTAAATTTAGTGTCATATCATAGTGTCAATTCATATACTGTGATCACGTATGAATCAGTGTAAAAATATCAACTTAAATCAATCAGCTGTCAATCTACCTATCAACCGTGTTCACTGTCGATTCAACTTGTATTAACATGTCATCATGTCATAATCAGTGATCTACATTATCAATCACTGTAATCATGTTAATTCAGTGTATGTCTCACTAAGACACTCATCCACTCGACACTAGTCTAGGAGTTAAACGTCGTCCCCCAACACAGTAATCAAATCACCGACAATCACAAACCTGTCAATCACTGTCGATCACTGTCGATCACTGTCGATCACTGTCGATCACTGTCAATCAATCACTGTCAATCACTGTCAATCACCGTCAATCAGTCAGTGTTAATTAGTGTTAATCAGTGTTAATCAATCAGTGTTAATTAGTATTAATTAGTGTTAATCAGTGTTAATTAGTATTAATCAGTGTTAATTAGTATTAATTAGTGTTAATCAGTGTTAATTAGTATTAATTAGTGTTAATTTGTATTAATCAGTGTTAATCAGTGTTAATTAATATTAATTAATATTAATCAGTGTTAATTAATATTAATCAGTGTTAATTAATATTAATCAGTGTTAATCAGTGTTAATTAGTATTAATCAGTGTTAATTAATATTAATTAATATTAATCAGTGTTAATTAGTATTAATCAGTGTTAATTAATATTAATTAATATTAATCAGTGTTAATCAGTGTTAATTAGTATTAATCAGTGTTGATCCTTCTCACTAAAGAGCAGCTTCAGCCACAGACTCATTCAGCTCTGAGGAACGTTACAGGACGTCGTTCCTCCCAAACACAGTAAAACTCTAAACTCATCCACCATCACAGAACTAAACCTGCACGTCAAGTATATAAGTATATGTACATAGTCATGTACTTATACGCATATATTATACCTCTATGATATATTATATCATGTGTGTGTGTATATACATTTATTACCTAACATTTTATCATATATAGTATATTATACGTATGCTCACCTCACCACATTCTGTGGTCATATTATTATTATTATTATCACAACTAGTTGATGTGACGCACATCAAAAAGCACATTTATTAAATACGTATACACTGTAATTATTAACATTATATATATATATATACATATTATACTATAGTGCTACTGCTCCTCATCTAGTCGAGTCAACTTCATTGTTCATTTTGATAAATAGTGAAGTGACTTTAATGTCAACAACAGAACGAAGAACGTCTCGTGTATCAAGATGTCTGTTCGTGATATACCCAGTGTTATGCTATTGTGCATACCACATGTTACAGGTTTGTTTTATACCTCAGTGTTTTATTCTATTGTGTTTTATTGTATTTAAATACTGGACTGGTACCGATGAGCAGGAAGACCAGGATGGCGATGGCCACGATGAACGCGGTGTTCCCATACAGAGCCACGGTTTGGACCACACGCGACTTAAAGACCTGGTTCCACCTGGAGACCAGAACACAGCTCCGTTAAGACCGGGGGGGAGGGGGGGGGGGGGAGGACGGAGGGTGAGGACGGGGGGAGACGGGGGGAGGACGGGGGAGGACGGGGGGAGGACGGGGGAGGACGGGGGGAGGGGACAGGGGAGGGGACAGGGGGGGAGAACAGGGGAGGGGACAGGGGGGGAGAACAGGGGGGAGGACAGGGGGGAGGACGGGGGAGGACGGGGGGAGGACGGAGGAGCTACCTCTTGGCTGAGATGAAGGGGATGCAGAGCAGCAGAACCAAGAAGACCTCAGCGTAGAGGAAGGAGGCCACGGCCGTCCACTGGAGACTCATCCTGGGGGGACAGAGAGGAGACGCTGAGATCCAACGAGACACCTGGACTCTAGGGACCAGGTCAGGGTTCACACCTGGACCGGTTTCACCTGGATCAGGTGTGAACAGAGGAGAGTGAAGTGGAACCAGGTCTTAGAACCAGGCTGAACTCTGTTAAATGTGATTCAATCTGAAGAAGGAAGTGAATCATGAGCAGCAGAAAATCAGGATCAGCTGAGGGGGATCAGCTGATCCTGATCCTGGTCCTGGTCCAGACTGAGGCCTGTGGGGGGAGGAGGACCTGGGGCTGTGTTGCTCCGAGAGGCCGGGACATGAAGCAGGACAGGATGAGACGGCCTCCGGTTCTCACCGTTACTAAGAGCTTTAACCTGTAGCACGTTAGCATGTTAGCACGTTAGCATGTTAGCTGCTGAGCTTCTAAAGGGAACATTCAGGCTGGTATCGGTGTAAATACGTCCTGTGTCTGGTAAATGTAACAAACAGTTGTGTGTCAGAAACAGCATAAAGACAATAACACATCAGGGATTTAATTAAACTCTTAAAGTAAACAGAGGTAGAGGCCTCGCTAATTACACAACCAATACCACAACACAACTAACTAACAGGACACAATCACACAACATGGGAACAACATGGGAACACGGTGTTTCAGACACTAACAACAGGAAAATAATAACCCTGAAAATAAATGATTGTATAATTATTAAGAACTAGTATAGAAATGAAAACGTGCATCTTAGTTCTGTCCTCATCATAAATGTCTCTGTTGCGGTTTAACCTGAGTTCGTTGTGTTGCCACAACTGAATAGTTTAGTTCCTGTGTTTCCGTTGTGTTCTCAGTATGACTGAAGTATCAACAGTATCAACATCTGACAATCGGTTTCAGAGCATGAACATCTGGGATCGATCACATCACTAGTCCACGCGGAACGTTTTTCCCTCATTCACGAAACACTGGACTCTTTAGAGACAGTCCATCCAAACAGGGACAGTCCATCCAAACAGGGACAGTCCATCCAAACAGGGACAGTCCATCCAAACAGGGACAGTCCATCCAAACAGGGACAGTCCAGCCGACGGGGACAGTCCGGTCCCCCTAATTTAAGCTAAACTAGTAGCTGTTAGCATCCTAAGAGCCGTTAGCATGTGTTTCTGTGGACATTTTAAAAAACCGAGTTCAGACATTGAAGTTAAGCTAATAGCTGTTAGCATTCTAGGAGCCGTTAGCATGAGTTAGCTTCAGCGGCTCAGAGCAAACCGAGCCCCGGTCATCGGTGTCCAGGTCGGACTCACCTTAGCAGCTGTTCACGCTCAGACTGCGCTGCAGTTGTTAGCTTGTTGTTAGCTGCTCGTTAGCTTCTCGTTAGCTTCCTGTTGTAAATGCTTCCGGCATTTTAATGCCACCTCATCCTGAAATCTGATTGGACGCAACGTGATAGCGCTGACGTCACCGCGTTTTTCTTTAATTTGTTACATTTAATTTAAAATAATAATAATAATATATATTATCATATTTATATATATATATATATTACAGGTAATGTAAGTGTAAGATATTCCTTTAAATACATATCAAATAAAAATATGAAACAAGTAATTATAAGAAAAGCTTTATTTGTTCCGTTTTTGGTAAACCCGCTCTTATAGAGCAGCAAAAATATGGAAAGTGTAAGATATAAATAAAGGAATGAAATAGAAAATAAAGATACAAGTCGTGGCATTAAACAAAAAGTACAAACCTCCTAAAATCTGTGACTTTTTCGGTTTGAACTACACAGATGAAGGTGAATTTTGGTTAGAAATGAACCGACACGTGTTAATTATTCTGAACATTGTTAAGATGTTTCACTATTGTATAAATAGCTAAATAAGTGATAATGAAAGATTCGGTTTAACCTCAGTGTTCACATGATATATGTTATTATTCTTGATAACAGTTTTTCATGATAAATGTTGTAGAGAACAAGAATATAAACTTAGAAACGACATAAAGCCACAGACATTAAATCATTAAATCTTTTATTCCTGTTAAATGTCTTCATGTATCTTCAGTTCCGTGTTGCAGCCAGTAGAGGGAGACTCCGTCCACACAGAGGCAGGTCTCACTCTGGTTTTACTTGAACAGCGAATAATTCAGCAGATAAACAGACTCAAGAGATTATCAGAGAAAGGAGCTGTTATATTTTATACTCCTTTTATATTCAGATCATTTATTTATTCATGATTCCATTGCATTCAATAGAAATCACATAAGATATGGTCCTGGTTCTGGTCCTGGTCCTGGTCCTGGTTCTGGTTCTGGTTCTGGTCCTGGTCCTGGTCCTGGTTCTGGTCCTAACTGACTCTAACCCAGACCACAGAGGGTTAAAGAAAACTGAAAACAAAGAGTTCCAGTGTAAGTGATGCAGACTGTGGTACCAGGGAGGAACTGCAGGGGGCGGAATTCACCATCAGATCCCAGAGATACATAGTCTGATCTGTCCCTCTACGCTGATTGGTTCTGATCTGTCCCTCTGTGCTGATTGGTTCTGATCTGTCCCTCTGTGCTGATTGGTTCTGATCTGTCCCTCTACGCTGATTGGTTCTGAGCTGGTCACGTGTCTCATGGGCGCCATGTTGGATCCATCTAACCCACATTTACCCATAGAGAAGTGACAATAACAGAATAAAGTTGTATTAAAAGGTAAAATATGTCACAGGATCAGGAAAACACGGAGGAAACTCCACCGTTTCCCCAGTGAACAAACACAGAGAAAGTTATGGAGCAGAAGATTAACAGGAAGAACTGGACGTCAGCTGGTTTCTCTCTATTATGTGATGAGGTAAATGTCAATGTCTCTGTTTGACGTTTGTTAAGATTTTATATAGAAAAATAAAGTCACACCATCATTAATGAACCTTGATCTCAGAAACACCACTTTACACATGAATGAAGTTTGAAGTTAGCCTAGCCTTATGCTAGCTCTATGCTAGCCTCATGCTAGCCTTATGCTAGCCTCATGCTAACTCTATGCTAGCCTCATGCTAACTCTATGCTAGCTCTATGCTAGCCTTATGCTAGCTAGTTATCTGGACTAAAGGCTCAGAAAAATAGCAGCTAGCGTCATATATACTGTGAAACTCGTGTTCATGTGATTTATGTCCGTGTAGATAAACACATTTAACTGACACGTTACTACTAAGTTATTATAGCTAGCATGCTAATGCTATAATAATACTAAATAACAGTGAGACTAGTTTAACTATCTGAGTGTTTGTAATTGTTCTGAGTAATTTGAACCTTTTAACGGAGACTGAGGAGCATGTAAACACAGCTCTGATCCACCAGCACCAGAAGAAACAAACAAAACTTTCATTCATGGTTTTGGAGCCGTGGTCACGTGACTCTCGTTTATTCATTAAATATTAATTAAATATTAGCTTGTCATGTGACCGGCTCACGCCCGGTTGGCTGTTGCTAGGCGGATTAGATCAGGATGAAGAACCTCCTCCTCTTCCTCGTCTGTCCCGTTTCATTGATTATTATTTGTCCCGTTAACTAATTAGAAGCTGTGATGCACATCGTCCTTAACGAGCCATTAGCTTATTGGCCAGAGTTCATTCATTAACACACACACACACACACACACACACACACACACACACACAGGAAGGAACTTCGTTTCCCATCATGCACCTGTCCAGCAGAAGGTTGTTTAAATCTCAGAGCTCCAGTTTGCAGCACATAGAAAAGCTGCAGCTTGTAAAATGATTCATTGCTGTTTATACGTCTGTTTTTACCCTCATCCAATTAGTTTAATGTTTTTACCCCCAGTCTCTACTGGTTATTAGTCTGTTATCATGAACCCAACCGTCTGTTTCCTCGACTATATCTGAACTCATTTATTGTGAGGAATCAGGAATTACATGGTCACATTTTACATGATGGAGCAATAAACATGATCCAGTCCTGCTCATCCAGGGATTAGTCTGTGCCAGGAGACAGTGTTACTTTTGGTCCGGTCTATTCTCTGGAGAGCTGAGGTAATTTTGCCTCAGTGCTCCATGGCGACTGTTTCCAATTCCCATTACAGTCACCAACTGAGACTAGACTGGCCCCATGGGACATGTCTATCACCTGGAAACAGACTCAATTATCTGGTCAGTGTCTAATCTCTGAATGGCTGGTCTCACCAGGGCTTTGTCACCTAAATATCAGCAATGAACAACTCATCTCGGTCTGGTCTATCCTCTGGAGAGCTGGTGTTATTACCCTTTGAGAAGCTCAGAGAATAGTCTGATACGAATCTGAAATGTAACTAAGAAAATAAAAGTCATTAAAAGATGATATTAATTAAAATGTCTTCGTGCTGCTCTGTGCTCGGTCTAATCTCTGGAGAGCGAGGGTTGATCTCCTGAGGGATTGTGGGTATTTTCATCTCCATCACAAACACTCACGGCCTCATTAAGTGATGGAGGAGGCTCGGTGCAGTCTAATCCCTGGACACCAGTCTTTGTGAGGATATGATTAGTTGCTGCGACTCTGGACGTTTGTTGTTCAGACACAAAGTTTGAAACTTTTTTTATTTAGTGTTTTATTTATCAGAAGAAAACTGGATGAAAAGTTTCAAAGAGCAGGAAATGATCCTGAAGCCAAAAGTAACTGACTAACGCGACAACTGAAAGGCTAATGCTAATGCTAACAAACTAACCTGGAGCTAAATCAAACCAGTGCCAAAGCTAATGGTCATAGTTTCCAGATGCACAAATTAAATCTTCCATCAAACTCATATTTGTCATCATCCAGGACGAATCCCATCGCTGAGATGTGTTTGTCCATGTTTGCATATCTGCAGTTAGTGGCGCTAAATGACGAATAAATGTGTTTGATCACATGAAACGAGGACGAATCTGCAGCGTCTCTGAAGACATCAGCAGAAAATAAAAGCCGCTTGACTCAGCGTTTCTCTTTATTTATTTATTGTCACCGCCGATGATTCACGGTTCATTTGGGAGAGTGGCTGTGTTTCAAAGACATCTATCTTTGTGGGGACATTCAGTTTAAATCGTGTTTAGCTTCAGGGCCTTTAAAACACAGGTCCTCACAACGATGGTGAACTAACACCGACTCACACACACTCATCCAATTAAATGTGATAATTAAACAGCGGCAGTAAAATAAACATTTTCTTTGGTTTCATGTTTCTAGTTTGTATTTTAATAAAACCCAGTTCATTGTGTTTTGAACATTTATTATTATTTTTATTTTGAGATTTGGTAAAAACCATTAAACCAGTTTCTTACAGAGATGAGCTGTATTTGTCATTTTTCTCTGCGACATTAGATTGAACAGAATAATCAGTAATATGGGATAAATGCAGCTTTTAATAGTTTAAATGTTTAGTTTTTTATTTGCTGACACTAGTGTAACTAATAAACTGGACTAATAAACTCAGCTTAGAACCCAGTGTTGTTGTAATCAATGGTTCCTGGTAATGAGTTGGATCGTTGTTCTCCAGTAATTAGCCTGAGCCCTGTCCAGCAAACACAGGCCTGAGTCTGAGGTTTCCATTACACTTTAATGAAATCACACAAATATACAAACTCAGCAGAAGGCAATGGCAATGATATAAAAACTGACACAGGCTATTACATGAAGAAGATTCATCATCATCAACATCATTACATTAGAACTCAGCAAAAATAAAAAATAAAAACAAGGCAATGGCAAATGGTATCAAAAAATGGGCCCTGACTATTTCCTGGAAAGCATTAACGTTTTCCATGTTTTCAGTGAAAAGTAACAAGTTTTCCAGATGAACTAAGACACCAGATCCAGAACAGGGCTCCTCGGCGACCCAGACCAGGTCCAGGACCAGGACCAGGTCCAGGTCCAGGACCAGGACCAGGACCAGGTCCAGGACCAGGACCAGGTCCAGGACCAGGACCAGGTCCAGGTCCAGGACCAGGACCAGGACCAGGTCCAGGACCAGGACCAGGACCAGGTCCAGGACCAGGACCAGGACCAGGTCCAGGATCAGGTCCAGGTCCAGGTCCAGGTCCAGGACCAGGACCAGGACCAGGACCAGGACCAGGACCCAGATGATCTTTGATCGGTGTTAAACTGGAGCCTGGTGGCGACTGAGGCTCCTCCTCAGAATAATAAGAGCAATTAATTAATTCATTAATCATGAATGATAATCATGTTATGGTACAATAGAGACTCTGGGACTCATCTGTTGCTATGATACAATGAGGCGCGCTGGGATTGGCTGTTGACCAACCACCTGTCAGGAGTCTGCGAGGTGGGAGGGGCTTAAAGAGGCGGAGACCGTTCCATCCAATAAATAGAAGCCGAGTCAAAATAAATAAAATAAATATCCGCAGAAAACAAGATTCTCAGAGTGTGTTAGTGCGTGTGATGTGTTATTGTTCCAGGAATTAGCCCCCCCCCCCCCCCCCCCCCCCCCCCCCATTCAAAGTCACCATGGAAACCCAACAAACACTGATCTGATTCGCTGAATTTAAACTGAATTTAGTTTGAGTTCATTGATGAAAGAGTTCAGGTCAGATTATTAGTTAATAGTGTTTATCAGCTGTTAATTAACTGACGATCAGCTGTTTATTAACTGATGATCAGCTGTTTATTAACTGATGATCAGCTGTTTATTAACTGATGATCAGCTGTTTATTAACTGATGATCAGCTGTTTATTAACTGACGATCAGCTGTTTATTAACTGATGATCAGCTGTTTATTAACTGATGATCAGCTGTTTATTAACTGACGATCAGCTGATTGTTCTCTAATATTTTAACATGTGTAGAAACTAATTTCCTGATCAGATGTTTAAACGTCTGAACTCATCGTTTCTTCTTCATCCTCCTCCTCCTCCTTCTCCTCCTCCTTCTCCTCCTTCTCCTCCTCCTCCTCCTGGTTCACTGGACCATCTCTCTAACGTCTGGACTGAAATGAAAAATAAAATCTATAGAATCAGTTTCTTAGTCGATCAGTGACTGAATGAGTTTCCAGCGTCGTTCTGTCCGAACGCGTCATGAAGCATAAAAAGGCAAAAGTCTCGTATCAGACCCCCCCCTCTTCTTCCTCCTCCTCCTCGTCCTCCTCCTCCTCCTCCTCGGGTCCTTTTGGCCCCAAATATTTAAATGACAGTGAAACAGCCAGAAAGTAAAAAGGTGCTTCGTAGTTTTATGGCGTCGCTGAGACTCGACCGGGTCCAACATTCCCCCAAAACCACCAGTTCAGAAGAACAAGAACCGAACTGGTTCTGCAGCGTCTCTGACAAGACGCTAACGGACTTAGCGTAGCTGCCTAGCGTCGCCGTTAGCGTCTAACGGTGGAATGCGATGACTGAACCTTCTTCTGGACAAATGTTAGAAACTAAAGAGGTGGTTTGACGGGGAAACGTTGGACCACAGAACCCAGAAGGAGAACCAGAGCATCCAGGTCTTCAGATCCAGGTCCAGGTCTTCAGACCCAGGTCCAGGTCTTCAGACCCAGGTCACCAGCCCTCATTCTCCGTCCAAACGTCACTGCCAGGGTCTGATTCCAGAACCAGATCAGACTGGGTCCTGGCTCTGAGATGTGGTGGTCCTGGTCCTGGTCCTGGTCCTGGTCCTGGTCCCGGTCCCGGTCCTGGTCTCCTGGCTCCCTGTCTCTCTGATGGAGGAGGACGCTGGTCTCTGTTCAGGTTCAGCTCAGTCCTTGTTCCACGTTAACGTCTCTAAATCTTCTTCCTCATGTTTGGCCTCACGTCTTAAAGAACTCTGGAGTCTGGCTTGGTTTTGGTCCAGTTCTGGTCCAGTCCGGTCCAGCCCGGTCCGCTGGGCTTGTAGCTGTAAAGCATGGCATGGAGAGCGGTTGTGGATGGTTCTGGTCCTGAAGCGGGCCGGTTAGTCCACTTCTCTTTATTTACAGCCTGTGCTGGAATGTATTCAAACTCCTGGAGGTTGTTCCACAGTCTTGATTGGTCGGGCAGTTACTAAAGAGTCTTCTGGGGGGGGGGGGGGGGGGGGGATGTCGGGGGGGAGGGGACACAGGTTCTGGTCGGTCGGGCTTCGGCTCAGTGCGGGGTGGGGGGGCTCAGTGCGGGGTGGGGGGGCTCAGTGTGCTGTGGTACCGAGTGATTGTCCAGACAAGAAACATCGAGTGGTTGAAACATCTGGATCCAGGTCCTTATTAAAGCTCAGTCCTGATCCTGGTTCTGAATCCTTAGCCCCCCCCACACCCCCCACCCCGTCCATCCGTCCTCCTCCCCCATCAGTCCACGCAGCCCCCCCTCCTCTCAGCTGCTCCCAGACATCAGGTTGATGGCTTGCTCCAGTTTGTGTCTCAGCTTGTGTTTGCGACAGTATCCGTCCCGGTCCAAGGCGGTGAGGATCTGAGGAGACAGGAGGACACAGGAGGAGACAGGAGGAGACAGGAGGACACAGGAGGAGACAGGAGGAGACAGGAGGACACAGGAGGAGACAGGAGGAGACAGGAGGAGACAGGAGGACACAGGAGGAGACAGGAGGAGACAGGAGGACACAGGAGGAGACAGGAGGACACAACGGACACATTAGACATAATGGACATAATGGACATCAGATATCAGATCTTCTCTGAGTCTCACCTCTTCCTTGTACTTGTTGATGTAGAAGTAGAGCTCACTGAGCGCGCTCAGTGTGTTGAACTCGTTGCCGTGGAGACGGGACTGTTCCACCAGGTAGGCGTCCATGTCCTGATCGCTGATGCTGGGCATCTTGGAGATGTCCCTGTAGTACCTGGAGGACACAGACCCAGCGTTAGCACAGAGCTCCTCCGTCATTTAACCTCTGGACCAGAATAACACGTTTCTACTGAGTTTCTACTTTAGCAGAAACTTCAAACTATAGATCAGTTTTTAACTGGTGTTTCTAGACCAAGTAAAACTAGACCGGTTCTAAATAACTGAGGAGAGAGCTAGCAGGAGGAGAGAGCTAGCAGGAGGAGAGAGCTAGCAAGAGGAGAGAGCTAGCAAGAGGAGAGAGCTAGCAGGAGGAGAGAGCTAGCAAGAGGAGAGAGCTAGCAGGAGGAGGGAGCTAGCAAGAGGAGAGAGCTAGCAGGAGGAGAGAGCTAGCAGGAGGAGAGAGCTAGCAGGAGGAGAGAGCTAGCAAGAGGAGAGAGCTAGCAGGAGGAGAGAGCTAGCAAGAGGAGAGAGCTAGCAGGAGGAGAGAGAGCTAGCAAGAGGAGAGAGCTAGCAGGAGGAGAGAGCTAGCAGGAGGAGAGAGCTAGCAAGAGGAGAGAGAGCTAGCAAGAGGAGAGAGCTAGCAGGAGGAGAGAGCTAGCAAGAGGAGAGAGCTAGCAGGAGGAGAGAGCTAGCAGGAGGAGAGAGAGCTAGCAAGAGTAGAGAGCTAGCAGGAGGAGAGAGCTAGCAGGAGGAGAGAGAGCTAGCAAGAGGAGAGAGCTAGCAGGAGGAGAGAGCTAGCAAGAGGAGAGAGCTAGCAAGAGGAGAGAGCTAGCAGGAGGAGAGAGAGCTAGCAAGAGGAGAGAGCTAGCAGGAGGAGAGAGCTAGCAGGAGGAGAGAGCTAGCAAGAGGAGAGAGAGCTAGCAAGAGGAGAGAGCTAGCAGGAGGAGAGAGCTAGCAAGAGGAGAGAGCTAGCCACCCAACTCTTGTAGTTGGGGATGTCCTTAGCGTGTTAGCGTGCTAGCTACCTTTCCACCCAGCTCTTGTAGTTGGGGATGTCCTTAGCGTGTTAGCGTGCTAGCTACCTTTCCACCCAGCTCTTGTAGTTGGGGATGTCCTTAGCGTGTTAGCGTGCTAGCTACCTTTCCACCCAGCTCTTGTAGTTGGGGATGTCCTTAGCGTGTTAGCGTGCTAGCTACCTTTCCACCCAGCTCTTGTAGTTGGGGATGTCCTTAGCGTGTTAGCGTGCTAGCTACCTTTCCACCCAGCTCTTGTAGTTGGGGATGTCCTTAGCGTGTTAGCGTGCTAGCTACCTTTCCACCCAGCACTTGTAGTTGGGGATGTCCTTAGCGTGTTAGCGTGCTAGCTACCTTTCCACCCAGCTCTTGTAGTTGGGGATGTCCTTAGCGTGTTAGCGTGCTAGCTACCTTTCCACCCAGCTCTTGTAGTTGGGGATGTCCTTAGCGTGTTAGCGTGCTAGCTACCTTTCCACCCAGCTCTTGTAGTTGGGGATGTCCTTAGCGTGTTAGCGTGCTAGCTACCTTTCCACCCAGCACTTGTAGTTGGGGATGTCCTTAGCGTGTTAGCGTGCTAGCTACCTTTCCACCCAGCTCTTGTAGTTGGGGATGTCCTTAGCGTGTTAGCGTGCTAGCTACCTTTCCACCCAGCTCTTGTAGTTGGGGATGTCCTTAGCGTGTTAGCGTGCTAGCTACCTTTCCACCCAGCTCTTGTAGTTGGGGATGTCCTTAGCGTGTTAGCGTGCTAGCTACCTTTCCACCCAGCTCTTGTAGTTGGGGATGTCCTTAGCGTGTTAGCGTGCTAGCTACCTTTCCACCCAGCTCTTGTAGTTGGGGATGTCCTTAGCGTGTTAGCGTGCTAGCTACCTTTCCACCCAGCTCTTGTAGTTGGGGATGTCCTTAGCGTGTTAGCGTGCTAGCTACCTTTCCACCCAGCTCTTGTAGTTGGGGATGTCCTTAGCGTGTTAGCGTGCTAGCTACCTTTCCACCCAGCTCTTGTAGTTGGGGATGTCCTTAGCGTAGAGCAGCTTGTTGGAGGGCGAGTCTTTTCCAAGTCGATGCTCGGACGTGGAGCAGGAATCCATGAAGGTCTGAGCCACCACAGAGAGGCAGGCGTCCGTGATGCTGCTCTTATGGATGTCGAACACAAACTGAGGGTTCTTGATGACGTTGACCCAGAACCTGAGAGGGAGGCTGGAGGACACGGGGACACACGGGGACACACGGGGACACATGTTTGACACTGACATTCTAGACTCGTGTTCCTAAAGAAGAGCTCCCCCTAGAGGCCAGACACTGATAAACCTCTAGAACCCTGACGTTCCCTCCAGGTTGTTCCTAGATGGAGGTAGAGATGAAAGGTTCCTAAAGAACGTTCTGCGGTGAGATGTGCTGAGAGCAGGAGAACGTTCCTCTGGTCACATGGATGAAGAGCAACACTGGTTCTAAATTAGATCTGCTATTTATTTCTCTTCAGTCTCTTGATCAGATTCTAGGATTCAGTCTGTGGATGTGACTCGTTCTATGGATCAATGACATGATGCCTCATACGTAGCAACGGGCTCAAGCCCAGCTCCTCCCTGCACCTCCTCCCTGCACCTCCTCCCTGCACCTCCTCACTAACATCACACCTCCTCCCTGCACCTCCTCCCTGACTCCTCCTCCCTGCAGCTCCTCCCTGACACCTCCTCACCTCCTCCCTGACACCTCCTCCCTGCACCTCCTCCCTGACTCCTCCTCACTAACATCACACCTCCCTGCACCTCCTCCCTGAGACCAGAAGACCATGGACCACTTAGTCCACCTCATGTCCTCTACTGTCCCCATGATACGTTGGATGTGGCAACGCTAAGCTAAGCTAGCTGGAACCATGATCTGAGTAGAAACCAGGACCTGGAGGACTGAGAACCTCCACGGACCTGGGGGGGTCCTGAACCCAGACAACTCCTCACTGATATCTCCTCCCTGACACCTCCTCACCTCCTCCCTGCACCTCCTCCCTGACTCCTCCTCCCTGACACCTCCTCACCTCCTCCCTGCACCTCCTCCCTGACTCCTCCTCCCTGACACCTCCTCCCTGACACATCCTCCCTGACTCCTCCTCCCTGACATCACACCTCCTCACTGACACCTCCTCCCTGCACCTCCTCACTGACACCTCCTCCCTGACATCACACCTCCTCCCTGACATCACACCTCCTCCCTGACACCTCCTCCCTGACACCACACCTGGAGTCACTCCTCAGGCCAGACTCCTTTAGGCTCAGCTAGGAGCTACACCAGAGGACCTGGAGGAGGACCTGGAGTAGGACCTGGAGGAGAATCTAGACCTGGAGGAGGAGGAGGATCTGGAGGAGGAGGAGGACCTGGAGGAGGAGGAGGACCTGGAGGAGGACCTGGAGGAGGAGGAGGACCTGGAGGAGGATCTGGAGGAGGACCTGGAGGAGGAGGAGGACCTGGAGGAGGACGGGTCCAGGTCTACAAACTTATATATTTGTTACTTTGTTATGTTAGTGTATGTGTGTATTTGTGTGTGTATTTGTGTGTGTGTTTGTCTAAAACACACACACAAATACCACACACACAAACCCTACGTGTCTACGGGTCCAGGTCTGGTCCAGGTCTGGACCAGGTCTGGACCAGGTCTGGACCAGGTCTGGACCAGGTCTCACCAGTTGCTCTTCCAGGTGTGCCGGACGTCGGGGTCGCTGATCTGCCTCCGATCCGCCTGCTCGTCCAGGAAGTCGAACATGTATTTAATGGCCAATGGCAGCGCGGAGCCGCGGTGGGCGGTGCTAAACACCGTCTCAAAGAGGTCGTCCACGAACTTCTGCAGCGTCCCCTGGTGGAGGGAGGAGCCACACACTGGGTTACCACGGCAACCAGGGGCCTGGTCACACACCGCATGGTTGTGTAGTGGTTGTGTAGTGGTTGTGTAGTGGTTGTGTTACCTTGGTAGCCAGCAGTCTGGTCAGGTTGTGTAGTGGTTGTGTAGTGGTTGTGTTACCTTGGTAGCCAGCAGTCTGGTCAGGTTGTGTAGTGGTTGTGTAGTGGTTGTGTTACCTTGGTAGCCAGCAGTCTGGTCAGGTAGATCTCTGAGACCATCTTGCTGCCTCTGTCTCCTTCTCTCTGGTCGCTGTGTTCATGGTTCTTCACCAGATGCCACAGTTTGGTTCCTGGACACATAACACAATCTGCTACTGGTTCTCCAGGTTCTCCAGGTTCTACTGGTTCTACTGGATCTACTGGTTCTACAGGTCCCAGAGACCCTGAGAGAGCCGGTACCTGTCTCCTGGTCCGGGGTGATCATGGGGGCTCTGGACCTCAGACTGTCTGGACTGCTGGACGTCCTCAGTAAAGACTCTGAGGACACAAACAGAGACAAGAACATGTGACTGTAGTTGTCTGGGTTCAGGAACCCCCCCAGGTCTGTGGAGGTTCTCAGTCCTCCAGGTCCTGGTTTCTACTCAGATCATGGTTCCAGCTAGCTTAGCTTAGCGTTGCCACATCCAACGTATCATGTGGACAGTAGAGGACATGAGGTGGACTAAGTGGTCCATGGTCTTCTGGTCTCAGACCACGTCCAGTAAAAGTTCTAGGTGGAACCTTGTGAGTGTTCTACGTTCCTGTCGACCTTCGTGATGGATCTGACTGGATCCAGGTCCCAGAGTGAAGACGATGTCATCACGTCTTCTTCTATGGTGGATTAGCTGCTGCAGACCACGGGCCGACAACCACTGCTGTCCATCATGTGTAGATGTTGTGTAGATGTTGTGTAGATGTTGTGTACCGTATCTGCTCAGTGATCTGGTGAAGGTGAAGGAGTTGTGTAGATGTTGTGTAGATGTTGTGTAGATGTTGTGTACCGTATCTGCTCAGTGATCTGGTGAAGGTGAAGGAGTTGTGTAGATGTTGTGTAGATGTTGTGTAGATGTTGTGTACCGTATCTGCTCAGTGATCTGGTGAAGGTGAAGGAGTTGTGTAGATGTTGTGTAGATGTTGTGTACCGTATCTGCTCAGTGATCTGGTGAAGGTGAAGGAGTTGGCGATGTTGTAGGCTGAGACCTGCTTCTGGACCAGAGCCACCAGAGAACCATCGGTTACCTAGCAACACATCATCATCATCATTATAATGAAATGCCTTCATGTTCTAACAAGCTAACTGGTAACAAACACTAACGAGCTAATGAAGCTAACCTGATAGTGCGCTAACGTGTTGAGTCTCTTCCAGTCGCTTTCGATCTTGGTCGTGACGTCTTCGTCCTGCAGGATGATCCTGGTCAGTCGACCCTGACGCCACTCTGACGACACAGACACACACACACCGCTAGCATTTAGCATTTAGCTTTTTAACCTGCCGTGGACCAGGAACCATATGTGGTTCCTGGTTCCTGGTTCCTCTCAGTGAGGTTTAGTGTCATGTGGTTTTCATTGAGCCAATCAGAGAAGATCCAGGAAACATCCTCAGGTCTAATCAGGGTCTAATGTGGTCTACAAGGTCCCCCTCTGACCTGGTTTATTAGGAACCATGAAGAAGAACAAGTGTCCTGATGTTTCTAATGTGATGATGTTGATGATGTTCTAATGTGACAAATACATGTTTACATTAGTTTAAGGACCAGGAGCCAGATATGAGACCAGAACCAGATATAAGACCAGGAACCAGATATGAGACCAGAACCAGATATGAGACCAGGAACCAGATATGAGACCAGGAACCAGATATGAGACCAGGAACCAGATATGAGACCAGAACCAGATATGAGACATTAATTCATCTGGATTTAACTCAGGAACATTAAAAAAAACAAGTGGATAGATGGATGAATGGATGAATAAATGGATGAATAAATAGATGAGTGGATGAATAAATGAATAAATGGATGAATAGATGAATATATGAATGGATGAATAAATGAATAAATGGATGAATAAATGGATGAATAGATGAATGGATGGATGAATAAATAGATGAATGGATGAATAGATGAATGGATGAATAAATGAATGAATGGATGAATAGATGAATATATGAATGGATGAATACATGAATAGATGAATGGATGAATAAATGAATGAATGGATGAATAGATGAATGGATGAATAGATGAATAAATGGATGAATAGATGAATGAATAGATGAATGGATGAATAGATGAATGAATATATGAATGGATGAATACATGAATAGATGAATGGATGAATAAATGAATGAATGGATGAATAGATGAATGGATGGATGAATGGATGAATGAATAGATGAATGGATGAATACATGAATGGATGAATGAATAGATGAATGGATGAATAGATGAATAAATGAATGAAGGGATGAATGGATGAATAGATGAATGAATAGATGAATGGATGAATGGATGAATACATGAATAGATGAATAGATGAATGAATGAATGGATGAATACATGAATGGATGAATACATAAATGGATGAATACATGAATGGATGAATACATGAATGGATGAATACATGAATGGATGAATGGATGAATGAATAGAATGGATGAATGAATAGATGAATGGATGAATAGATGAATAAATGAATGAAGGGATGAATGGATGAATAGATGAATGAATAGATGAATGGATGAATTAATGAATGAATGGATGAATGAATGGATGAATGGATGAATAGATGAATAAATGGATGAATGGATGAATAGATGAATGAATAGATGAATGGATGAATACATGAATAGATGAATGGATGAATGAATGAATGGATGAATGGATGAATACATGAATGGATGAATACATAAATGAATGAATGGATGAATGGATGAATATATGAATGGATGAATACATGAATGGATGAATACATGAATGGATGAATGGATGAATGAATAGATGAATGGATGAATGGATGGATGAATAGATGAATGGATGAATAGATGAATAAATGGATGAATGGATGAATAGATGAATATATGAATGGATGAATACATGAATGGATGAATACATGAATGGATGAATAGATGAATGGATGAATATATGAATGGATGAATACATGAATGGATGAATATATGAATGGATGAATAAATAGATGAATGGATGAATAAATGAATAAATGGATGAATAGATGAATGGATGAATTAATGAATGAATGAATGGATGAATGGATGAATAGATGAATAAATGGATGAATAGATGAATGGATGAATATATGAATGGATGAATACATGAATGGATGAATATATGAATGGATGAATATATGAATGAATGGATGAATGATGAATGGATGAATAAATGAATGAATGGATGAATGGATGAATACATGAATGGATGAATGAATAGATGAATGGATGAATAAATGAATGAATGGATGAATAGATGAATGGATGAATGGATGAATATATGAATACATGAATGGATGAATGAATGGATGAATAGATGAATGGATGAATATATGAATAGATGAATGGATGAATGGATGAATGGATGCGGTTACCCAGGTCCATGTCGTCTGCCTGCGGTCTCTGGGAGAAGGGGATTCCTTTGTAAACAGCGTCCAGCAGTTTGTCTTTAACCTGAGTCACGGTGTCACAGTTCAGCACCTTCACAGGAACCTCAGTCCCGGCTTCAGCCTCCGGGGGGACGCACATCAGGGTCTGGTTCAGAGATACCGGGGTTACTGCACCACCAGGGTTATTACACTGGTGACCCACACCCAACATTATTGGACACTAATTGGACACTACACATCGTTTACAGGTAATTAGAGAGTATTTAAACAGTAATTAGACATTAATTAGACATAATACATTAATTAGATTAGATTAGACAGTAATTAGACATGAATTAGACTAATAATTACCAGCTGCTTGTAGTCGATCTGCTGCCTGATGAGTTTGTCTTCACTCAGAGAATAACGAGCTTCTCCTGTGATGGCGTCAATGGGCCCTTTCTCCATCTGCTGCTTTATGGCACAGTACAACATGAAGAGAGGCTCCCCGGCACACTCCTGGAGGGGGGCACATTAAGAGCAGCTTTGATCTGGTTCCTCATGGTCGGAGAAGATGAAGGAGGGAAGACGAGAGGACTGGAGGACAAGGAAAAGGAGGAGGAAGATGAAGAGGAGGAGGAAGAGGAGGAGCAGGAGGAGTACCTTGAGGAATCGATGCAGGAGGAAGGTAAACCAGTTGGTCAACATCTTCTCAGCAACAGACTCGGTCCTAAACACAGGTCAGAGGTCATTAGAACCGGATCCTAGTGGAGCTGAATGAGACTTTTATTGTGAAGGAGCAGCAGGAAACAGATGCAGGGCTGTGACCTCTGACCTCCTAAGCAGCAGTTTGGGATGGTTCCTGTTCTCCAGGTTCTTCTCAATCAGGTCGGCCAGCAGCTGCTTCAGCACCATGGTGGCATACTCCATCCGGCCCTAACGAGGCAGATAACGAGTCAGATAACGAGGCACATAACGAGTCAGATAACGAGATAGATAACGACTCTGATAACCAGATAGATAACAAGATAGATAACGAGTCTGTTAACCAGATAGATAATGAGACAGATAACGAGTCAGATAACGAGTCTTATAACGAGTCAGATAACGAGTCTGATAACCAGATAGATTCTAGATAGAGTCTAGAGTCCCAAAGATGGCTGCCAGGCTGCAGGCACACAGTTGGGGAGGTCCTGAGTGTTTGCTTAAAAAATCATAAAAATCAAAAAGCAAAGTGGACCTTGGATTGTGCTATCAACATATTCCTCTGTTGCTTGGATAACTCTCTATCTTCTGTTATGTTCAACTTGTCCAAGAAAAAGGGACACTCTAACTTTGTATCCAGCCAGATGGAGCCAGCACATGTTATTTACACGGGTACTGGACTATGGCCATGCTAGGCCACCCCCAGGTGAGCAGGAAAAGGCTGTTACAGGCAAACCACTCCTGGATGTTCTTAACCTCTTGCTGATACTTCTTTTGGCTGGTGATGTTGAACTAAACCCTGGGCCAGTACCAGCTGGGCCTTCACCTTCGCTAGCTGGGCCAACATTACTGTTAACGGGGCCTTCATCTCGGGCAGCCGGGCTAACAACATTGCTAGCTCACCCAATACCACTGCTAGCTTGGCCTCCACCACCGCTAGCTGGGCCCCCACCTCTGATCGTTGGGCCTCCACCTCCGCTACCTGGGCTTCCACCTCTGCTAGCTGGGCTCCCACCTCTGCTAGCCGGGCCCCCACCTCTGATCGTTGGGCCTCCACCTCTGCTAGCCGGGCCTCCACCTCTGATCGTTGGGCCTCCACCTCTGCTATCTGGGCCAATACCTCTGCTAGCTGGGCCTCCACCTTTACTATCTGGGCCTCCACCTCCGCTACCTGGGCTTCCACCTCTGCTAGCTGGGCCTCCACCTTTACTATCTGGGCCTCCACCTCAGCTACCTGGGCCTACACCCCCATTAGCTGGGCTTCCACCTTCGTTTACTGGGCCAACGGTAGGCGGAGGTCTTTTGGCTGATGTGGAAACAAGCAGTGCAAAGCCACTTGCAAACATTGCCAATAAAATAAATAAGAGGCTGCCAAATCCTGCAATATTAAAACACCGTAAATTTAGGGTGTTTCAAACCGTCAATAACTCTAAACTAATATGGGATTCAATACATAAATCAAAAGGCATTCTCTGCGCACACTTAAATATACGAAGTATTCTACCAAAAAGTGATCAGGTCCATCACCTTCTCACCGACTCTAATATTGACTTCCTCTGCCTATCCAAGACATGGCTTCGTGAATCTTCGCCCTCAGCAATACTGTCTGTACCTGGTTATAAAATTTTCAGAAAAGACAGACAGGGTTCCAAGGGAGGAGGTGTTATGATTTATGCCAAGGACACCTTTAACTGCAATGAGATATATGTCACAGATGAAAATGGATTAGAAATTCTTGGACTAACTGTTTCCTTGTCACAGCAAATGTCTTTTATTCTTATAGTTATTTATAGGCCTCCTTCTTCAAATGTGGATTTTTTTGAAAAGTTGGAAATTTTATTGAAACAACTCAATCCTGCAAAAGAGGTGATAATAATGGGTGACTTAAATGTTAATTGGAAAGTTAACAAAGTTAGGAAAAATTTGAAAAAGGTTATGGATGATATGGATATGACTCAGGTAATTAATGGCCCTACAAGAATTACAAATTTCACGAGCACCCAGATTGATTTAACTTTTACTAATAGACCAGAAAGGATTTTGAAGTCATACAATATGCTCACAGGAATGTCTGATCACAATCTTATAATGATCACAAGAAAATTAAATAAAAAACGCTTCAAACCCTTGGCCGCCACTGAACTCTTTAGGATACCAAAACAGGAACAACAAAACTTTCAAGACTCAATCAAAGAAGTAAACTGGGATGAATTGTTCACCGGCAAAAACTTGGATATGGATTGTTCTAATATGGCTAATAAAATACAACAAATAATTACACAATTTACACGGATAATAAATTAAAAGCTAGAAAGAACGGCCTTCCCTGGTTAAACAGATCTATTCTTAAACTCATGAAAGAACGAGACAACTCTTTGAAGTTGTCACTCAAATTAGGGCACAACAGACACCAATTTGTTTCGTTGAGAAATAGGGTAGTGAAAGAAATAAGAAAGTCTAAAGCTGACTTTTTCATTACTGCCTTGAATAGTGCAAGGGGGAATTCTAAAATAACCTGGAATTATATTAAAAAACTATTGGGTGATCCCCAAAAAAACAAAACTAATGCAAATTCAATTAAATGGAAATGTCTTGACAGAACCTCAAGTGATGGCTGATGCTTTCAACAACTACTTCATTGAGTCTGTGTCAGAAATTTCTGATAAGTTCACAGTAAAACAAAGGAGAGAATACCCTGTATCGTCTGCAACGCAGTCTTTAACCTTTACAAATATTACTGAGACTAAAGTTATTGATTTAATTCGATCACTCAAACCATCAAAAGCAAAGGATGTTTTTGGAATGGATTCGAACATGCTCAAAGATCTAGGTTCAGCTCTTGCCACTCCGATTGCCTCAATCATCAATCTTTCAGCTTCATCAGGTCAATTTCCAAAGGCCTGGAAATCTGCCATTGTTACCCCTGTCTTTAAATCTGGTGACCCAACATCTCTGCATAACTACCGCCCAATAAGCATTCTTCCAGCCATTTCCAAAATCGCAGAAAAATGGGTGTCACAGCAGATTGTCCATCATTTAAACAGCAGCTCCCCCTCTCTCCATGCCATGCAGTTTGGTTTCAGATCCAAGCATTCCACTGAGATGGCTACTTGCTTCCTTATTGAGAAAATAAAAAAATTTCTCGATAAGGGTGGAGTTGTAGGGGCGGTGTTTTTGGACCTCAGGAAAGCTTTTGATACAGTAAATCACTCTGTTCTTCTAACCAAACTCTCAAAATTTAACTTCTCTCAAAACGCTGTGGGATGGATTGAATCATATCTGCATGATCGAACACAATCTGTATCTGTTAACGACTGCATATCTGACTCTCTCAGGCTAACCTCTGGAGTCCCTCAGGGATCAATATTAGGCCCCCTTTTATTTAGTCTTTATATTAATGATTTGCCCACTGTCTGTCCAGAAGCTGAATGCGTAATGTATGCAGACGATACGGTTTTCTTTGTTCATGGTCACACCAAAGACATTGTTGCCGCTCAACTCATCAAAGCAATGTCCTGTGTTACAAGTTGGTTGCAGGAGTGCTGTCTACAGCTAAATGTTTCTTAAACTGTAGGCATGTATTTCACTAAAACAAACAAAGTATCACTTGACCCCGACATACATGTTAATGGAGAAAAAATACAAATTGTCAACCAATATAAATATCTTTGGATAATAATCGATTCTGAGCTTTCCTTTAAAGCCCATATTGGCAAATTGTGTAAAAAAATCAAGTTAAACCTCATTAATTTTCGTGCAATTCGAAATGAAATGTCTACTGAAGCCGCAAAAATGTACTTGCATTCGATGATTTTCAGTCATTTACTGCCTAATTACTACTGCCTAACTAGCTGGTCCCAGGCTGGTCAGAGCTCAAAAAAACATTGGAAATCTTGTACAAACAAGCAATTAAAGTTATGGATAAAAAACCTAGGCACTATCATCACTGTGAAATTTTAAAAAAGTATAGTATTTTAAATTGGGACAGTCTTCACACATTTGCAGACCTAAAACTGACCTACAAAGTGCTCCATAAATTGGCTCCAGATCCTCTGGCAGAGTTCATCAGCCAAAGAAACAGCCTTGAGCGTGTCACTCGAGGCTCTGTCAGAGGTGACTGTTATATTCCTTTGCGCAGGAGCACTTTCAGTAAGTCGGCCTGGTCAGTAAGGAGTGCAAGTGTGTGGAACTCAATACCTGAGGAGATTAAACTGCTCACGACATACAAGGGCTTTACAAAAAAACTGAGAACGTGGCTTATCAACACCTATAGCTGCCAACACTAAAATATGTTGTGATGCTCTGATGTTTTGATGTTATGATAAAATGTTGTGTTGTATTTTGATTGTTTTTTTTTTTTTTTTTTTTAATTATACAGTAAGTGTTGTTTATGTATCTTGTATTATATTGTACATGTATTGTATGCTTATTATTGCCTTTTTTACATCAAGGCCAGGGGACTACAGATGAAAACTAGCCTTCTGGCTAATTCTGGCTTTTTTAACCATGGGTAATCATGTGTTCTATGAAATTGCACTGTCCCTTTCTTAAATAAACAGTAAACAAGATAACGAGTCAGATAACGAGTCTGATTACCAGATATATAACGAGTCAGATAACGAGTTAGATAACGAGTCAGATAACCAGACAGGCTTATTAGCAGCAGACTCGTTAGTAGACTTGTTATCTGACTCGTTAGTAGACTCGTTAGTAGACTCGTTAGCAGACTCGTTAGGAGACTCGTTAGTAGACTTGTTAGTAGACTCGTTATCTGACTCGTTAGCAGACTCGTTAGCAGACTCGTTAGTAGACTTGTTAGTAGACTCGTTAGCAGACTCGTTAGCAGACTCGTTAGGAGACTCGTTAGCAGACTCGTTAGTAGACTTGTTATCTGACTCGTTATCTGACTCGTTAGCAGACTCGTTAGCAGACTGGTTACCTGCAGGGCGGCCATCAGCAGTGAGGCCACATTCCCTCGGTCCCTCATGGAGAAGGACCTCTGAGCCTCCAGAGTGTGGATGAAGGTCAGCAGGAACATCTTGTTGTTGAGCAGCTGACTGAAGAGACGAAGCGCTTTCTCCACGTTGGCTGGAGACTGAACAGACACGTTAATTAATAATTAATGATACACATATTTATAAGTGGTGTTAAAGTGTTTCCTCCTTCCTATTTAAACCAGGTTTTACTGCTTTACTGTCACTGACTCCAGGTGGATTCTAGACTGAGACCAGGTCTGGGTGGGGCTGGAGGAACTGGACTCAGGTGAATTTTAATCTATGTCTATATGTCTGGATATGTTATGTAGATGTAGAGATATAGATCTATCTCTATATATATAGATATATATAGATAGATCTATATAGATCGATATCTGTACGTCTGGATATATTATAGATAATTTATAGATACAAGATCTACATCTATGTATACAGATGTATATATGTGTGGTTGTATAGTTGTGATGTTGTTGTTGTGTTGTAGTAGTTGTGGTGTTGTTGTAGTTGTGTTCTGTTGTTGTGCTTGTGTTGTTGTAGTTGTGTTGTTGTGTTGTGTTGTGCCTACATCCAGCTCCTTGAGGACCGGGTGCTCCTTGATCCCAGGGAACAACAGACCCTCATGGTGTAGGCAGATGTGTTGTTGTTGTGTTGTAGCTGTGTTGTTGTTGTGTTATAGTTGTGTTGTAGTAGTTGTGCTGTAGCTGTGTTGTAGCTGTGCTGTTGTTGTGTTGTAGCTGTGCTGTTGTTGTGTTGTAGTTGTAGTGGTGTTGTTGTTGTTGTTGTGTTGTAGCTGTGTTGTTGTTGTGGTTGTGTTGTAGTGGTGTTGTTGTTGTTGTGTTGTAGCTATGTTGTAGTTGTGTTGTAGTTGTATTGTTGTGTTGTTGTTGTGTTGTAGCTGTGCTGTTGTTGTGTTTTTGTTGTAGTGGTGTTGTTGTTGTGGTGTTGTTGTGTTGTAGCTGTGTTGTTGTAGTTGTAGCTGTGTTGTTGTTGTGTTGTGTTGTAGCTGTGTTGTGTTATGTTGTAGTGGTGTTGTTGTTGTGTTGTAGCTGTGTTGTTGTAGTTGTGTTGTAGCTGTGTTGTTGTAGTTGTAGCTGTGTTGTTGTTGTGTTGTTGTTGTGTTTTTGTTGTGTTGTAGCTGTGCTGTTGTAGTTGTGTTGTAGCTGTGCTGTTGTTGTGTTGTGTTGTGTTGTAGCTGTGCTGTTGTTGTGTTGTTGTTGTTGTAGTAGTTGTGTTGTAGCTGTGCTGTTGTTGTGTTGTAGCTGTGCTGTTGTTGTGTTGTAGTGGTGTTGTTGTTGTTGTGTTGTACCTGTGTTGTGGTTGTGTTGTAGCTGTGCTGTTGTTGTGTTGTAGTGGTGTTGTTGTAGTTGTGTTGTAGCTGTGTTGTAGTTGTGTTGTAGCTGTGCTGTTGTTGTGTTGTGTTGTAGTGGTGTTGTTGTTGTGCCTACATCCAGCTCCTTGAGGACCGGGTGCTCCTCGATCCCGGGGAACATGACCCTCATGGTGTAGGCAGATGTGTTGTTGTTGTGTTGTTGTTGTGTTGTAGCTGTGCTGTTGTTGTGTTGTTGTTGTTGTAGTAGTTGTGTTGTAGCTGTGCTGTGGTTGTGTTGTAGTGGTGTTGTTATTGTGTTGTTGTTGTTGTAGTTGTGTTGTAGCTGTGCTGTTGTTGTGTTGTGTTGTAGCTGTGCTGTTGTTGTGTTGTGTTGTAGTGGTGTTGTTGTTGTGCCTACATCCAGCTCCTTGAGGACCGGGTGCTCCTCGATCCCGGGGAACATGACCCTCATGGTGTAGGTGCGATATTCCAGGAACGGGATCTTCACTCCGTCCATGTCGTTGGTTAATTCCTGGATGTCGGTCTGAAGCTCAGCGAAGGCTGTGGAGGAGGAGACCACGGTTACCACGGTTACCACGGTAGGGGGGGGCTGTAGGAGGTCTGGGGGGGGGCTGTAGAAGATATAGGGTAGTGGGGGGGGCTGTAGGAGGTCTGGGGGGTTAGGGTAGTGGGGGGGGGCTGTAGTGGGTCTGGGGTAGTGGGGGGTTAGGGTAGTGGGGGGGGGCTGTGGGAGGTCTGGGGGGTTAGGGTAGTGGGGGGGGGGCTGTAGGAGGTCTGGGGTAGTGGGGGGGCCGGGGGTCTACGTACCCTCCTTGCACTCCAGCGCCACCCGGCTCTCCAGGTTGTCCATCTGGAGCTGGAGGCGTCTCAGGGTCCGGTCGGCGTCTCGGGTCTTTCTCTTGTAGGCGATGAGGACGATGATGATGACGAAGAGCAGGACCCCCCCGCCCCCCCCTAGACCCAGGATGGCGGGGAGAGACAGGACACTGTCCGAGTAGATATGGAGCGTCCCTGGGGAGTACTCCAGACCCCCCACCAGGATCTGGACACAGAGACAAGGGGGGGGGGGGGGGGCAGAGAGACAAATATTAAATAATCTGGCTCTGAGCTGAACCACCTCCCCCCCCCCAAGGTATGTCGTCTACAGAGGATAGCTGCTGGACCCTGCTGGTTTAGGGGGACCCTGCTGGACCCTGCTGGTTTAGGGGGACCCTGCTGGACCCTGCTGGTTTAGGGGGACCCTGCTGGTTTAGGGGGACCCTGCTGGACCCTGCTGGTTTAGAGGGACCCTGCTGGTTTAGGGGGACCCTGCTGGACCCTGCTGGTTTAGAGGGACCCTGCTGGTTTAGGGGGACCCTGCTGGTTTAGGGGGACCCTGCTGGACCCTGCTGGTTTAGGGGGACCCTGCTGGTTTAGGGGGACCCTGCTGGACCCTGCTGGTTTAGGGGGACCCTGCTGGTTTAGGGGGACCCTGCTGGACCCTGCTGGTTTAGAGGGACCCTGCTGGTTTAGGGGGACCCTGCTGGACCCTGCTGGACCCTGATGGTTTAGAGGGACCCTGCTGGTTTAGGGGGACCCTGCTGGACCCTGACTCACCAGGACTCGCTGCTCTCCAGTCACGTCTGGCGAGTCACAGAGCAGCTGGTTCTCAGAGACCGTGAGGAGACAGGGGGCCTCTCCAATCAGGACTGTGTAGTTCAGACGGTTGTTACCAGAGACCGGGGGGACCAGGTTCTTCCCCTGGAACACACACAGGACCAGGACCAGGACCAGGACCAGAATCAGAATCAGAATCAATCACCTCCTCCTCCTCCTCCTCCTCCTCCTCCTCTTACCTTGAGGATAATGGGCGACCCCGGCTTCACCTCCAGGATCCCAGAGCTCCCGAGGGGGTCAAAGGTCGGGTTGGGGTAGTGAGTAAAGGGGGTGGAGTTCAGAACCAGCAGAGACGACACCTGCACAGAAAGTCCACATTAGGTTGGTCCTCATCTTAAAAATATCACGACCCTGTGGAGCCCCGCCCCCTGGTGGTCTGTTTGTGGTATAGGTCATATAAGCCCCGCCCCCTGGTGGTCTGTTTGTGGTATAGGTCATATAAGCCCCGCCCCCTGGTGGTCTGTTTGTGGTATAGGTCATATAAGCCCCGCCCCCTGGTGGTCTGTTTGTGGTATAGGTCATATAAGCCCCGCCCCCTGGTGATCTGTCCAAAGAACCAGGGACGTCTCTCGTCTCTCGTTCGTCTTTCACGTCTGGGGATAAATTAAGTTTCCATCTAATCTAAGTTTTATTTGGTCCTGGGACCAGCAGAACCTGGACCTGATCAGAACCGCTGATACCTGGTCCAGGATGAAGCCAAACTCGTCTGGGTGCAGCGCCCCCTCTGGTGGGTTGGGTTTACTGTAGACCAGTCCTGGAGCCAGACACGTCATGGTGCTGTCATTGACTAACGAGCAGAACTGGAAACAGAAAACACAGGTCTGGTTAGACTGGGTTAGACTGGTTTAAACTGGTTTAGACTGGTTTAGACTGGTTTAGACTAGTTTAGACTGGTTTAACCCAGTCTAAACTGGGTTAAACTGGGTTAGACTAGTTTATACTGGGTTAAACCAGTTTAGACTGGTTTAAACTGGTTTAGACTGGTTTAAACTGGGTTAGACTAGTTTAGACTGGGTTAAACTGGTCTAGACTGGTTTTAACTGGTCTAGACTGGGTTAGACTGGCTTTGACTGGTTTAGACTGGTTTTAACTGACCATGGAGGAACCAGAACCAGAACCAGAACCAGGGGCCTCTTACATTGCTGGTTTCCACTCCTCCATACTTGGCTCTGATCTTGGGCTCCTGGATGGTTTGTAGGTTGGTTCCTGTCACTGTGATCATGGTGCTGCCGCTGTGGACACAAACCGCCCATTACTTCATCATTATCATCATCATTAGTGGTAGTACTGTCCAGGACCAGGACCAGGACCAGGACCAGGACCCGGACCAGGACCAGGACCAGGACCAGGTCCAGGTCCAGGACCAGGACCAGGACCAGGACCAGGACCCGGAGGCTCACTTGAGGATGGTCCAGTTGGGTTCGATGCTGGTGATGGTCGGGTCATCGGTGTAGATGTATTTGATCTCAGAGTTGGTGACCTCCGCCCTGTCAATCATCAGTCGGATGGAGGCGGGGCCAGAGGCGGAGGAGGAGGGGGGGGTGATGCAGACGATCTCTCGGTTCGTACGTCTGCGGGAGGAAGAACAGATTTACCAACTCGATAAAAGAAACACCTGACACCTTAAAAAGCAAAGAGCATTTGCACCAAAGTGCTTCACATTCAACATGTCATATAAACATCACGTTCTCAACAAATGAAAAACTACTAACACCCAAAGTGACCAGATGATGAAGTCAAACCCAAACCCTGAAATGCCATAGAAAGCCAGGGAGCAAAGATGAGTGTTGAGGTGTTTCCTAAAAGCGTCTTGCAGGATGTTCCAGGTCTGAGGATCTGAGGGTTCTGGTGGTTCTGGTGGTTCTGGTGGTTCTGGTGGTTCTGGTGGTTCTGGTGGTTCTGGTGGTGGTGTAAAGGGTGAGAAGCTCAGAGATGTATGAAGGGAGAGACCACGGAGGGATTTAAGTGTCGGACTAGCTGGAGACCGGAGATGCTGTTCTGGGTTAAACCTGAGTGGAGGGAGTTGCAGAAATCCAGCCTGGATGATATGAATGCATGAATAACTGTTTCTAGGTCAGAGGGTGAAGAACTGTCTGATTTTTGAGACGGTTCTGAGCTGAAGGAAACTGGACCTGACAACAGAATTTACCTGCCTATTGAAACTTAATTTGTCAAATAAGACACAGAGGTTCTTCGCATACGGTGTGACAGGAGGAGCGGTGGTGGAGGTTCTGGGCGGTAGCAGTGGTGTGATGTGGAGGCCAAAGACTAAGACTCCCGTCCTCATTTATCTGTAGGACGTTCTGAGCCAAACAGTCTCTGATGTCTTCAAACCGTTTTTTATCCAATGGACGGAGATGTTGTTTCTTTGGATCATTTTCCCGAGCGAGAGCATGTACAGACTGAAGAGAAGGGGCCCTAAAACTGAGCCCTGAGGAACCCCACATGTAATATTTGCAGGTGTGGAGGAGGAGCCACCGATGGAAACAGGGAATTGTCTGTTTGAGATGTAGGAGCAGAACCAATCAGGACGCTGGTCGACAGCGTCGGAGGCTGAGGTCGGGATCCGCAGCACGGAGGACGTCATGTGTTCCCCTTAAAAGAGGCGTCTCTGGGCTGTGGCGTTCACGCAGCCCTGACTGGAACTTTCAAATATATTGTTCTGGCATTTTTTCTAACACTTTGGATAAAAAGGAAAGTTCAGACATTGGTCTAAAATTATTTGGAATATTTGGGTGAAGACCAGGCTTCACAGGAGTGTGGCTGGACTGCGGCATGTTTGAAAAAAGACGGGACACCACCGGTGGCTAAAGGCCGTCATTAAGCTAGCGCCGTAATAATGCAGAGGACCAGTAAAACATCTCTCTAACCCAGTACCGTTGACCCAGTATGGATCATGACGTCCCTGTGGACCAACACTCACTTGACGAACAGACACTCTTCTCTGGTGATGTAGACGCTGACGGAGCTGCCGGCGTCCAGGTGGCGGCCGGTCACCGTGAGCCGGGTTCCCCCAGAAACCGGTCCCTTCTCCGGGCGGATCCTGCTGAAGCTGGGGCTCTGGAGGAGGAGACCGGGAACAATCAGGTCTGGTTCTGGTGTGGGTTCAGGGCCCCACGTCCTGCCACGCCCACACATAAGAGACAGAGCTTCCTACCAGCCGACGGCCATCTTAGGTAACGAGGACCAATCACAGCTCTGGTTCCATTAAACACTAACGAGGACCAATCACAGCTCTGGTTCCATTTAAACACTAACGAGGACCAATCACAGCTCTGGTTCCATTTAAATACTAACGAGGACCAATCACAGCTCTGGTTCCTTTTAAACACTAACGAGGACCAATCACAGCTCTGGTTACATTAAACACTAACGAGGACCAATCACAGCTCTGGTTCCATTAAACACTAACGAGGACCAGTCACAGCTGATGTTCCATTTAAAGGCGACTCACCACGAAGGAGTAGGTCTGGGTGGACAGGGTCCGGTACTCGGCGCTACAGACCCCGATGCAGAGCTCCACAGGTCCACCAGGGGAGTGAGGGAGGAGGGCTTCAGCCATGTCACACACGATCCTGCAGAGAAGCACCACAACACAACATCACCACAACATTATCACCACAGCAACATTATCACCACAACACAATATCACCACAGCAACATTATCACCACAACATTATCACCACAGCAGCATTATCACCACAACATTATCACCACAGCAACATTATCACAACACAATATCACCACAACAATATCACCACAACATTATCACCACAACATTATCATAACAACATTATCACCACAACACAATATCACCACAGCAGCATTATCACCACAACATTATCACCACAGCAGCATTATCACCACAACATTATCACCACAGCAACATTATCACCACAACACAATATCACCACAACATTATCAATACAGCAACATTATCACCACAACATTATCACCACAGCAGCATTATCACCACAACATTATCACCACAACACAATATCACCACAGCAACATTATCACCAGAGCAACATTATCACCACAACACAATATCACCACAACATTATCAATACAGCAACATTATCACCACAACATTATCAATACAGCAACATTATCACCACAACATTATCAATACAGCAACATTATCACCACCACAACATTATCACCACAGCAACATTATCACCACAACACAATATCACCACAACATTATCACCACAACACAATATCACCACAACATTATCACCACAGCAGCATTATCACCACAACATTATCACCACAACACAATATCACCACAACATTATCACCACAGCAGCATTATCACCACAACATTATCACCACAGCAACATTATCACCACAGCAACATTATCACCACAGCAGCATTATCACCACAACATTATCACCACAGCAACATTATCACCACAACACAATATAACCACAACATTATCAATACAGCAACATTATCACCACAACATTATCATAACAACATTATCGCCACAACATTATCACCACAGCAACATTATCACCACAACATTATCACCACAACACAATATCACCACAACATTATCACCTCTCAGCGCTGGTGTACTGCGATGGCACCGGGTTACAGCGGACTCCGGCCACCTGGACGTGGGTGATTTCCTTCACCTGCAGACCCAGGTTCTCCCCCTCGATGGTGACCCGGGTGCCCCCCTCACGAGGCCCCGTCAGAGGGTCAATCTGCAGGAAACAGTCATAACCTCATCAATAAAAGCTCCAATGAAACTAAAAGAATGTGATCAGGAACTGGTCCATGAATTAATATTATCTGTTACGATTATCTCTACAAATACTTCATTTCTTCACCGTTATATATATTAATATATTAATACACACACTCCCTATTTTAAAAGCTGCCTCTGACTGATTCACCGTCCTCTCGAAATTATTGCCTTAATCGGACTCTAACAGGAGAACTTAAGTTCATGTAAACACGTTATTACGACTAAAGTCAGAGTTTCATTATTATTGAGATAATGAGACTGAATCTGAGTTTTCATCGGATGATGCGTGTGCGCATGCTCCACCACCGCTGCGCTGGCGCGTGACCCTGGAACAAACACGTCCAAGAAGCCGATCACAGAAGAAGAAGAAGAGAAACGGAGGCGTCTGAGGGACAGCGCGGATCTTACCTGCACCAGAATCAGCACGAACATTACGTACAAGATTAAAAAATGTTCTATTATCCGTCTGGTTGTTGTTTAAATGTCTGACACATGAACGACTCTAGTTTATTACATCACGTAATAGATCAACCAGAAATCGGGCCGTATTAACGTGGTATTAACCCGCTGGAAAGACACGTGTCGCCCCCTAGTGTGGAGGAGGAGAACAGTTATTAGATTTTCTCTGCTGCATGTAAACTGGGACAAGGACGTAGTCAGGAAGTAGAGTTTAGAGCAAAGCTCCATTAAACTCTGCATGTAAACGGCCAAACCAGAGTTGTGTGCGAGTGGCAGTGGCTCCTATGGGGGGGGGGGGTCATGGGGGGTCATGGGGGGGGGGGGGTCACGGGGGTTCATGGGGGTTCATGGGGGGGGGGGGGTGGGTCATGGGGGGTCATGGGGGGGGGGGGTCATGGGGGTTCATGGGGGTTCATGGGGGGGGGGGGTCATGGGGGGCCCTACCTTGGCGATGCGGGGGTGGCTGCAGCGCAGGTTGTGGCGGCCGTGGTGCATCCAGTTGAGCTCGGGGGACGGACAGTGCTGTCGGAGTAAACACTTCCTGGTCTCAGAGCACCACCCACAGTCAAAGGAGGGCGGAGCTTTAAGGCACTGACCACAACTGGAGCGCTGGGCCTCACACTTATACAGCAACGCTGGAACACACAACACAACACCATCAACATAACACAACACCTTCAACACAACACCTTCAACATAACACATCAACACAACACAACACAATCAACACAACACAACACCATCTACATAACACATCAACACAACACAATCAACACAACACAACACAACACCATCAACACAACATAACACAACACCATCAACACAACACACACAACACAATCAACACAACACCATCAACACAACACATCAACACAACACAACACAATCAACACAACACAACACCTTCAACACAACACAACACCATCTACATAACACATCAACACAACACAACACAATCAACACAACACAATCAACACAACACAACACCATCAACACAACACAACACAACACAATCAACACAACACCATCAACACAACACAACACCATCAACACAACACAACACCTTCAACACAACACCATCAACACAACACAATCAACACAACACAATACAATCAACACAACACAACACCATCAACACAACACATCAACACAACACAACACAATCAACACAACACAACACAATCAACACAACACCATCAACACAACACAACACAACACCATCAACACAACACAACACCTTCAACACAACACCATCAACACAACACAATCAACACAACACAATACAATCAACACAACACAACACCATCAACACAACACATCAACACAACACAACACAATCAACACAACACAACACAATCAACACAACACCATCAACACAACACAACACTATCAACACAACACAACACACACAACATCATCTACACAACACACACAACACAATCAACACAACACAACACCTTCAACACAACACCATCAACACAACACAATCAACACAACACAATCAACACAATACAACACACACAACATCATCTACACAACACAACATCATCAACACAACATCATCAACACAACGCAATCAACACAACACAACACCATCAACACAACACAACACAATCAACACAACACAACACCTTCAACACAACACCATCAACACAACACAATCAACACAACACAATCAACACACAAAACACCATCTACACAACACAACATCATCAACACAACACAACACAATCAAAACAACACAACACCATCAACACAACACAACACACACAACATCATCTACACAACACACACAACAACACAACACCATCAACACAACACAACACCATCAACACAACACAACACCTTCAACACAACACAATCAACACAACACAATACAACACACACAACACCATCTACACAACACAACATCATCTACACAACACACACAACACCATCAACACAACACAACACCTTCAACACAACACAATCAACACAACACAATCAACACAACACCATCAACACAACACAACACACACAACATCATCTACACAACACACACAACACCATCAACACAACACAACACAATCAACACAACACAACACCATCAACACAACACAACACACACAACATCATCTACACAACACACACAACACCATCTACACAACACAACATCATCAACACAACACAACACAATCAACACAACACAACACCATCAACACAACACAACACACACAACATCATCTACACAACACACACAACAACACAACACCATCAACACAACACAACACCATCAACACAACACAACACCTTCAACACAACACAATCAACACAACACAATACAACACACACAACACCATCTACACAACACAACATCATCTACACAACACACACAACACCATCAACACAACACAACACCTTCAACACAACACAATCAACACAACACAATCAACACAACACCATCAACACAACACAACACACACAACATCATCTACACAACACACACAACACCATCAACACAACACAACACAATCAACACAACACAACACCATCAACACAACACAACACACACAACATCATCTACACAACACACACAACACCATCAACACAACACAACACCTTCAACACAACACAATCAACACAACACCATCAACACAACACAACACAATCAACACAACACAACACCTTCAACACAACACAATCAACACAACACAATACAACACACACAACACCATCTACACAACACAACATCATCAACACAACACAACACAATCAACACAACACACACAACACCATCAACACAACACAACACCTTCAACACAACACAATCAACACAACACAATACAACACACACAACACCATCTACACAACACAACATCATCAACACAACACAACACAACACACACAACATCATCTACACAACAAACACAACACCATCAACACAACACAACACCTTCAACACAACACAATCAACACAACACAACACAATCAACACAACACAACACCATCAACACAACACAACACAATCAACACAACACAACACCATCAACACAACACAACACACACAACATCATCTACACAACACACACAACACCATCAACACAACACAACACAACACAACACAACACAATCAAAACAACACAACACAACACCTTCAACACAACACAACACCATTAACACAACATCATCAACACAACACAATCGACACAACACCATTAAGACCATCAACGCCATGGACGCCATGGACGCCATGGACGCCATGGACACCATGGACACCATGGACACGTCCCGGAGCTGGACCAGGTCTACCTCGCATAGCGACGGGCTTGTCGATGAGGAAGTCTCCGTCCCAGACGATGGAGAAGTCCACAGGAAGGTCTCCGGCCTCGTCCCCTTCGTACCAGTACTGGAGACACACATCAGGTCATTATCAGACTGTAGTACCACTGTTAGCCCACTAGGTGGTGCATGCTGGGTAGTGTGGTGCTAACATAGGCTAACAGGGGGACGTAGGTGGTGCATGCTGGGTAGTGTGGTGCTAACATAGGCTAACAGGGGCTAACACAGGCTAATATAGGCTAACAGGTGTTAATATAGGCTAACATAGGCTGACAGGGGGACGTAGGAGGTGCATGCTGGGTAGTGTAGTCCTCACCGAGGTGTTCTGGCACTGGATGCAGGACGAGTTGAAGCGGACGGCCGGGATGCGCTGGACTTTGCCCTGGATGCTGAACACACACTCGTAGTTCTTCTGGCCCGACTGAGGCTGGGGCAGGTTCCTGGCCCTCAGCGTGATGGGACGCACCAGCCCCGCAGGGACCAGGATGTCTGAGGTGGGGACAATCTGAGGACAGCCCTGGAGACACAGCACACAACCAAACCATCAGGACCACAGGATGTCGCTGAACAGAGGACGTCCTCCAGAGACACTTCGTCTAATTACCGCTAATCAACATTAATTGCTCTGATTAAGAGTCTTTTCATCCCGTTAACCAATCAGACGCCTCCGTCTCCATTCGTCTCTGAGAAAACGAGACAAAGACATAACGAGACAACGAGATACAGACACCAGGAGACACGGAGGTGAGGAGACAGGAAGTTCAGGAGACTGGGGGAGGGACATGTTGTGTATGAGGGGGTGTTAGGACACATGTCCCGGGGGGGGGCTGTTACCTCCATGCCGCTGACACGTCCCTCCTGGAAGGAACAGTCCTGGAGGTTGTTGGTGCAGATGTGACGATATTTACACCAGTGACAAGGAAACTCACTGCTCACACAGGAAGTACACCTGGAGGGAGACAGGGATTGGTTGGAGAGGGTCAGCTGACCAGAGGCGGGCTGGGATTGGTGGACCAGGGTCAGACTTACGAGTTGAGCACAGAGCAGTTGTAGTAGACGAGGCTGGTGGTGATGAACTGGAGCCCGGTCTCTGTGGATCTGAGGCTGAGCTGAACCACTCGCTTCTCTCCTGAAACACCATCAACGAGCCGAGAATTCACATCATACAACAAGTAGAAACGACCAAGCAACGTGACTGGTCAGGAAGACATTTACAACGTGCTCAAATCAGCATGACGGCTAAAAATGATGCTACGCCAAGCCTGTATATTTTAAATGTCCATCAACATGAATATATATTTAATTATACGCTTTATTTTGCTGGTAACTGTTGTATAATCACAATATTACCCTCGAGTTTTAGCTTAGACGTCATTTGAGCGCGACGATGATGCAGCCAGGACCTCGCGCGTGCTCAAAGGACGCTAAAGCTAACCCTCTAAACAAAGGCCAACACAGGCTAACATAGGCTAACAGGAGCTGACACAGGCTAATAGGTGCTAACAAAGGCTAACACAGGCTAACATAGGCTAACAGGAGCTGACACAGGCTAATAGGTGCTAACAAAGGCTAACACAGGCTAATATAGGCTAACAGGAGCTAACACAGGCTGATAGGGGCTTACAGAGGCTAATATGGGCTAACAGAGGCTATAAGGGGCTAACATAGGCTAGCAGGAGCTAACACAGGCTAACAGGGGCTATAAGGGACAAACACAGGCTAACAGGGGCTAACATAGGCTAACAGAGGCTATAAGGGACGAACAGAGGCTAACAGAGGCTAAGACAGGCTAACGGGGCTAACATAGGCTAACAGGGGCTAACAGAGGCTATAAGGGACGAACAGAGGCTAACAGAGGCTAAGACAGGCTAACGGGGCTAACATAGGCTAACAGGGGCTAACAGAGGCTATAAGGGATGAACAGAGGCTAACATATCGTAGCAGAAGCTAACTGAAGCTAACTGAAGCTAACAGACTGACCGTTTGACGGAGTGTTAGCTGGAATGTCCCTCAGTAACGGGGACAAACATGTCAACTGGTCTCTGTCCAGGATGTGTCCTGGTGTCTCGCTCAGGTCCTCAAAGACACAGGAAACCCCTCCAGACAGGACGGGGACATTCTGGACCTGGACACTCAGCTGGAGGACAAAGGGGGGGGGGGAGACACACAGAGGGACAGTGTTTATAACCATGAGGCTGGGGTGACTGACATGCTGCTGGGGGGGGGGGTTATTTACCTGGGTCAGGGGGGAAGGGGGGGGTTGTTTACCTGGGTCGGGGGGGCGGTGACTGACATGCTGCTGGGGGGGTGGGGTGGTATTTACCTGGGTCGGGGGGGCGGTGACTGACATGCTGCTCGGGGTCACAGAGATGTTGACACATTGGTCGAGACGTGTGTTGAAGTGCTGAGGCTCCTCCCACTTATCACATGCTTCCTGTCTGGAACACCTGGATGACGACAGTTTCATTTATTGATTGACGTTCGTTCTTTGATGCGTTTCCTGTCTGACAGACTTGACTAGAACGTTAATGACGAGTGGACGTTCTCTTACTTGTTGTAGAGGACACACCAGCCACAGTGAGGATCTCCAGAACCCAGACACCCGGAACAGCTGGTGTACTGGTCACAGCTCTCCACTGGCAGCCGGCTCACCTGCAACACGCCAAGAACACGCTAGGAACACGCTAGGAACACGCTAAGAACACGCCAAGAACACGCCAAGAACACGCTAGGAACACGCCAGGAACACGCCAAGAACACGCTAGGAACACGCCAAGAACACGCTAAGAACTCAGCCAAGAACACGCTAGGAACACGCCAAGAACACGCTAGGAACACGCCAAGAACACGCTAAGAACTCAGCCAAGAACTCAGCCAAGAACACGCTAGGAACACGCCAAGAACACGCCAAGAACATGTTAGGAACACGCTAAGAACTCAGCCAAGAACATGTTAGGAACACGCTAAGAACTCAGCCAAGAACAGGCCAAGAACACGCTAGGAACACGCTAAGAACACACTGAGAACATGCTAGAAACAAGCTAGGAACACGCTAAGAACTCAGCCAAGAACACGCCAAGAACACGCTAGGAACACGCTAAGAACACACTGAGAACATGCTAGAAACAAGCTAGGAACACGCCAAGAACTCAGCCAAGAACACGCTAAGAACACGCCAAGAACACGCCAAGAACACGCTAGGAACACACCAGGAACACGCCAAGAACACGCTAGGAACACGCCAAGAACACGCTAAGAACTCAGCCAAGAACACGCTAGGAACACGCCAAGAACACGCTAGGAACACGCCAAGAACACGCTAAGAACTCAGCCAAGAACACGCTAGGAACACGCCAAGAACACGCCAAGAACATGTTAGGAACACGCTAAGAACTCAGCCAAGAACATGTTAGGAACACGCTAAGAACTCAGCCAAGAACAGGCCAAGAACACGCTAGGAACACGCTAAGAACACACTGAGAACATGCTAGAAACAAGCTAGGAACACGCTAAGAACTCAGCCAAGAACACGCCAAGAACACGCTAGGAACACGCTAAGAACACACTGAGAACATGCTAGAAACAAGCTAGGAACACGCTAAGAACTCAGCCAAGAACACGCCAAGAACACGCTAGGAACACGCCAAGAACACGCTAAGAACTCAGCCAAGAACACGCTAGGAACACGCCAAGAACACGCCAAGAACATGATAGGAACACGCTAAGAACACGCTAGGAACACGCCAAGAACACGCTAAGAACTCAGCCAAGAACACGCTAAGAACTCAGCCAAGAACACGCTAGGAACACGCCAAGAACACGCCAAGAACATGTTAGGAACACGCCAAGAACACGCTAGGAACACGCCAAGAACACGCTAAGAACTCAGCCAAGAACACGCTAGGAACACGCCAAGAACACGCCAAGAACATGTTAGGAACACGCTAAGAACTCAGCCAAGAACATGTTAGGAACACGCTAAGAACTCAGCCAAGAACACGCTAGGAACACGCCAAGAACACGCCAAGAACATGTTAGGAACACGCTAAGAACTCAGCCAAGAACATGTTAGGAACACGCTAAGAACTCAGCCAAGAACACGCTAGGAACACGCTAAGAACACACAGAGAACATGCTAGAAACAAGCTAGGAACACGCTAAGAACTCAGCCAAGAACACGCCAAGAACACGCTAGGAACACGCTAAGAACACACTGAGAACATGCTAGAAACAAGCTAGGAACACGCTAAGAACTCAGCCAAGAACACGCCAAGAACACGCTAGGAACACGCCAAGAACACGCTAAGAACTCAGCCAAGAACACCCTAGGAACACGCCAAGAACACGCCAAGAACATGTTAGGAACACGCTAAGAACTCAGCCAAGAACAGGCCAAGAACACGCTAGGAACACGCTAAGAACACACTGAGAACATGCTAGAAACAAGCTAGGAACACGCTAAGAACTCAGCCAAGAACACGCCAAGAACACGCTAGGAACACGCCAAGAACACGCTAAGAACTCAGCCAAGAACACGCTAGGAACACGCCAAGAACACGCCAAGAACATGTTAGGAACACGCTAAGAACTCAGCCAAGAACATGTTAGGAACACGCTAAGAACTCAGCCAAGAACACGCCAAGAACACGCTAGGAACGCGCTAAGAACACACTGAGAACATGCTAGAAACAAGCTAGGAACACGCTAAGAACTCAGCCAAGAACACTCTAAGAACACTGCAGGAACGTGCTAGAAACAAGCTAAGAACACGCTAATAACATGCTAATAACACGCTAATAACACGCTACAAACCACGAACACGCTAATAACACGCTAATAACTCAGCTTGTTTGATTGACGGATTGATTGTCTCACAAAGACAGAACGCCCTTGTCTTTTACCCAGAATGCCTTGTGGCAGACTCATGAATACGTCCATTGTCTCCGTCTCATTCTCAGCTTCCTCTGTGAAAACTCGCTGACTCGCTGCTTCTCTTTTAAAAACTCAAACGTCTGGATTCTCCTGAACGTCCGGCACCAATTAATTCTTTATAGTTTTCCTTTTAAAACCGTTGAAGTTTAAATTAAACATCCTTTAACTTCTGCATTATTCTATGAACTTCAACTTCATTCAGAACCTCCACAGGAAATGAGCTGATTTAAGCCGTCTGGTCTCTTTACAGCTGAGCATCGTCTGGAATCAGGATCTCAGCCGAGAGCAACGTCAACACATGCGGTTCTGTCCCTGCGTCTGAGCACAGTTCTGGTTGAGTTCTGGGTTCTAGCATCATGAAGCATCAGCTCAGGTTTATGTAACACTGCACAGAAACGACCCTGGTTAGTTTTTCCCCTGATGTTCCTGAGTTAAATCCAGATCAATGAGTGTCTCATATCTGGTTCTGGTCTCATATCTGGTTCTGCTCTCATATCTGGTTCTGGTCTCATATCTGGTTCCTGGTCTCATATCTGGCTCCTGGTCTCATGTCTGGTTCCTGGTCCTTAAACTAATGTAAACATGTATTTGTCACATTAGAACATCATCAACATCATCACATTAGAAACATTAGGACACTTGTTCTTCTTCATGGCTCCTGATAAACCAGTTCAGAGGGGGGACCTTGTAGACCACATTAGACCCTGATCAGACCTGAGGATGTTTCCTGGATCTTCTCTGATTGGCTCAATGAAAACCACATGAAACTAAACTCACTGAGAGGAACCAGGAACCACGTTACCTCCTATGGTTCCTGGTTCTAGATGGAGGGCTGAAGAACACCTGGTGAGGTGGGTTTACCTGTCGGTCACTGAGGAGGTAGATGTACCGGTGGTCTGGACTGAAGACCATGTCCCTCAGGATCGGCTTCGCCTCCACCACCGCCACCGTCTCATACAGCAAAGCATTGTGGTCCGGGGGGATGCCATCCACACGGATCTGGAACACAGATTTACGTCTGGTAGTTAGCTTGATGCTAACAGAACACGGAGATGCTAACATTCAAATCTGATAGCCTGATGCTAATGAGTCTTTTTAACACAAGGAGGAATGGCTAGCGGCCTGTTAGCATGTGTTCACCCTTAGCAACAAGTAGAGACCGTGTTCTTGTAGTGAACTAGAGACTGAGAGTTATAAAACTCTGAGCGGTATCACACTTCTGACGCCTTCACAGCCACATTTTACCGCCACTAACTAAACGTCAGGACGACCACCTCGAGTGGGCGGAGCCAGACACAGAAAAAACTAAGACAATCCGGTGGATTTTCAAAATAAAATACCCCGTGCAAACTGCCAGTTGTGAAAACAGACAAAAGTGAATCTTTTACGTAACATATTTACTCACACAACACTAACACAACACAACACTCACACAACACTAACACAACGCTCACACAACACTAACACAACGCTCACACAACACTAACACAACGCTCACACAACACTCACACAGCACTAACACAACACTAACACAACACTCACACAACGCTCACACAACACTAACACAACGCTCACACAACACTAACACAACGCTCACACAACACTCACACAACACTCACACAACGCTCACACAACACTCACACAACACTAACACAACACTAACACAACGCTCACACAACACTCACACAACACTCACACAACGCTCACACAACACTCACACAACACTAACACAACACTAACACAGCACTCACACAACGCTCACACAACACAACACTAACACAGCACTCACACAACGCTAACACAACACTCACACAACGCTAACACAACACTCACACAGCACTAACACAACACTAACACAACACTCACACAACGCTCACACAACACTCACACAACGCTCACACAACACTAACACAACGCTCACACAACACTAACACAACACTACCACAACGCGCCGCGGCCCGACAGCATCACCAAACTGTCGGCTTGTGCTACGTTCAGAGACTGAAAACCAGACATTGATGATGAAACTATAACAACATAATATTAACAACATTAACAACATTAACAACTTTTATTAGCAACAGCTGAAAAAGTGCAAATACAACAGTCGAACTATTAAATTTAATAACGATCCAGGACAGTTTAGCGCCGCAGACTCACTGACATAGGATCAATTTTAGGCACTGAATGATTATATGTTATATTTAATCCTCATCTCTTATGAGCACGTTTCATGCACAGACCGACACGACACCGAGGAGCTACATGCAGACTCATTATTTACATACTTCTCAAAGTATTCTTAAAGTTAACTTATACTGCAAGTACTCTAGACTCCAGTGTATTTAGAAAATCACACTTATAATAAACTATTTTATGCAAAGGGAAGTCATCTTTAATTAATTAATTAATTACAGCAAACTAACAATAAAATCAATTCAGAACTGCTTTTAGAAACCGGCTGATTTAACATGAAACCAGTCACCACCTGTCAGTTAAAACTCAATAAGTCAGAAACTTCTCTCCTAAACAATAAAGTAAAACCCATTCAGAACTTCAACAGGAAATCTACTGATTTAAAGAGAACATGAACAAACACAACAGACATGTTTAAAACATGTCATCTGATCCGTTTAGATCCGTTCTCTCCTCCATCTTTATCTGACGTCACCGGGGCTTCAGGAGGAAACCTGTCAGAGGACGAGGCCGAATCTAAGAACAGGCTGATCAGAACCCCCAGAACCCTCAGAAACCTCAGAAACCTCAGAACCCCCAGAACCCCAGAACCCTCATAAATCCCCAGAACCCCCAGAACCCTCATAAATCCCCAGAACCCCCAGAACCCCCAGAACCCCAGAACCCTCATAAATCCCCAGAACCCCCAGAACCCCAGAACCCTCATAAATCCCCAGAACCCCCAGAACCCTCAGAACCCTCAGAACCCTCAGAACCTCAGAACAGAAGTTAAAGAGCAGCTCCTCCCCCTTTAACCTCCACCCGTTCTACCTGACAACAACCTGGTTCCTGCTCTAAACGTTTGAAGTTCTACTGAGAACCTTGTTCAGATCCAACAGGTTCTTCTTGAGAGTGCAGCTAGAACGGGTGGAGAACAGATGGAGAACAGGTGGAGAACGGGTGGAGAACGGGTGGAGATGAACAGGTTTCTCCTCCAGTCTTTAAGGTTCTAAACTCATGAGAACATCCAGGACCAGAACATGGTTCCTTTAACCATCATGTTCAGAGCAGATGGAGCTGAACCAACCAAACATCCAGCACTGAGGAGGAGGAGGAGGAGGAGAGTGATGAAGAGGAGGAGGAGGAGGAGGAGTCACTCCTGATGAAGAGGAGGAGGAGGAGGAGCAGGAGGAGGAGGAGAGTGATGAAGAGGAAGAAGAGGAGGAGGAGAGAGATGAAGAGGAGGAGGAGAGAGATGAAGAGGAGGAGGAGGAGAGGGAGAGGGAGGAGGAGGAGGAGGAGAGGGAGAGGGAGGAGGAGGAGGAGGAGGAGAGTGATGAAGAGGAGGAGGAGGAGAGGGAGAGGGAGGAGGAGGAGGAGGAGGAGAGTGATGAAGAGGAGGAGGAGGAGGAGAGTTATGAAGAGGAGGAGGAGGAGGAGTCACTCCTGATGAAGAGGAGGAGGAGGAGGAGAGTGATGAGGAGGAGGAGGAGGAGGAGAGAGAGTGATGAAGAGGAGGAGGAGAGTGATGAAGAGGAGGAGGAGGAGGAGGAGAGAGAGTGATGAAGAGGAGGAGGAGGAGGAGGAGGAGAGAGTGATGAAGAGGAGGAGGAGAGTGATGAAGAGGAGGAGGAGAGGGAGAGGGAGAGGAGGAGGAGGAGGAGGAGGAGGAGGAGGAAGGAGGAGGAGGAGGAAGGAGGAGGAGGAGAGTGATGAAGAGGAGGAGGAGGAGGAGGAGGAGGAGGAGGAGGAGAGTGATGAGGAGGAGGAGGAGGAGGAGGAGGAGAGTGATGAGGAGGAGGAGGAGGAGAGTGATGAGGAGGAGGAGGAGGAGGAGGAGGAGTCACTCCTGATGAAGAGGAGGAGGAGGAGGAGAGTGATGAGGAGGAGGAGGAGGAGGAGGAGGAGAGTGATGAGGAGGAGGAGGAGGAGGAAGGAGGAGGAGGAGGAAGGAGGAGGAGGAGGAGTCACTCCTGATGAAGAGGAGGAGGATGAGGAGAGTGATGAGGAGGAGGAGGAGGAGAGTGATGAGGAGGAGGAGGAGGAGGAGGACAGGGAGGAGGAGGAGGAGGAGGAGCAGTGTGACTTTAAATACAACAGTGACTAAAATAAAATCCCTGAAATCTTCATCTGACCCAGAAAAACAGCAGAGAAGAAAGATGGAGGGATGAAGAAAGAAAGAAAGAAAGAAAGAACAACAGAGAATAAAAAGGAGTAGAGAGACTAAAGGAAGGAAGGAGGAAAGAAGGAACTGAGGAGAGACTGTGGGATGAAG
>NC_061770.1:27603220-27715720 GCF_022458985.1 Mugil cephalus
CTGGAAACGACATCGTCTGAAACTGGAGTCGCTTCGTGACTCGGACACAAACACTTGTCCATTAGTAACGGTATAAAAACACGTAGAGATTTAACGAATATTAATTAATCAGTCACATGATAAACAGAACATCCCGATTATCTCATTCAGAACCTCCACAGGAAATCTGCTCATTCAACGTATTTATTGGAGACGCCAACTACAAACCTCCATTAAAATTCAGCTGATTTAAAGATCTCGTCCCAACAGGAAACAGTCCATTCAGATTCCCTCTAGAACCAGCTAATCTTCTGTCTCTTCTGTGCTGGTTTGGCTACAGCTGGAGATTAGCTTCGTTAGCTAAAGCTAAACTGTACAGGTGTTTAATAGTAAAACTCTTCACAACCACAATAATGTGGTGAAGTACATAAAGATGTCTGAGTGGTGAAGTGAGGCGCAGAGACGAACACAGGAGGAGGAGGAGGAGGAGGAGCAGGAAGAGTCTCCTCCTCGGGGATCTGACAGATTCACTCGTTCTTCCATCGTCTCCATGGCAACAGAATAATAATTAATCCACCTCTCCGTGTGTGTGATGCAAACTGGGACCATTCAGAGGTTCCTTTAGAAATCAGCTGATTTAACATTAGCAAGCTAGTTAACGTTAACTCTTCCTTTCTTCCTCTTCCCCCCCTCCTCCTCTCCTCCTCTTCCCCCCCTCCTCCTCCTCCTCTCTCCTCCTCCTCCCCCCCCCACCTACCACCCCCCCCCCCCCCCCCCCCCCCCCCCAGTGGTGACCCACTTTCAGGTGCTCGGTGGATTAAATCTCGGCTCTGCAGCTTCAAACACTCCAGATTTCTTCCCTCTTCTGTCTCTTTTCTTCTTCACCCTCTTATTCCTGTTTCCTCTCTTCTTTATCTCTTTCTGTCCTCCCGTTTTAACTGATGCTCTTCTCATCCTTCCTCCTCTCCAGGAGACTAGGAAGCCCTGCTCTAACACACTGCCCATACTTGGAAGTTCCTGGCTCTAACACTCAGTAATTCACTGTCCTCCACTCAGGAACTTGTTAATTAACAATAACCTGACTTTCATTTGTCCAACAGTCAGTGGACTCATGTCCCCACGTCCCCACAATGCTGCTGGGTAAACTGTGTGTGTGTGAAACACACACCTCTAACCACGTTCAGATTTAGACTGGGTGTGGCACACACACACACACACACACATACAGACACACACACAGACACACACACACACAGACACACACTGAAACACACACTCTGAAACACACACTCTGAAACACACACTCTGACTTCATCCTCTGGGACAAACTTTATAGATTCAGCTCTAAAACACTCTGAAGGGGGGAGGGGTTAGGGAGGGGCTGTGGGAGGGGCTGTGGGAGGGGTTAGGGAGGGGCTGTGGGAGGGGCTATGGGAGGGGTTAGGGAGGGGCTGTGGGAGGGGCTATGGGAGGGGTTAGGGAGGGGCTGTGGGAGGGGCTATGGGAGGTGAAGTCATCCCCAAGATGAGAGGATGAACAGCAGCGATAAACAAAGAAGAAAACCTGTCACAGCTTGAATGAACCACTCTCTACCAATTCATTCATCCAATCATTCATCCATTCATTCACTCATTCATTCACTCATTCATTCACTCATTCATTCATTCATTCATTCACTCATTCATTCATCCATTCACTCAGTCATTCATCCATTCATTCATTCATTCATTCACTCATTCATTCATCCATTCACTCAGTCATTCATCCATTCATTCACTCATTCATTCATCCATTCATGCCCCTTGTCTTGTCAAGCTGCTTGAAATGTGAATTTCTCATTGAGATGAATAAAATATCTGTACCATGTGTCATCCTCTGGAGACTGGAGGATGAATGAATGAATGAATGGATGAATGAATGTTCCTTCACTGGCTCATATAAAATGTTCTAAATCTGAATAAAAGACCATGTGGCTCAGGGTCCAGACCCCCCTACCTTCTTCAGTTGTCCAGTTCTGGTCCCTACGAAGACCACGGTGTGGTCCCCGTAGGTGTAGGCCGCCACGGCGCCCATGCCCTCGGTCCGGTCCACGTACAGGGGGCTTCCTTCGATCGCCATCAGGCCCCCGAGCGGCTGGTTCAGAACCTGACCACAGAAATCATCTCCGATCTGCTTCGGCTGTGGACAGACCAGGACAAGGACAGGGGACAGTCTGAGACCAGAGGCTTCATCAGGACCAGGACAAGGACAGGGGACAGTCTGAGACCAGAGGCTTCATCAGGACCAGGACAAGGACAGGGGACAGTCTGAGACCAGAGGCTTCATCAGGACCAGGACAAGGACAGGGGACAGTCTGAGACCAGAGGCTTCATCAGGACCAGGACAAGGACAGGGGACAGTCTGAGACCAGAGGCTTCGTCAGGACCAGGACAAGGACAGGGGACAGTCTGAGACCAGAGGCTTCATCAGGACCAGGACAAGGACAGGGGACAGTCTGAGACCAGAGGCTTCATCAGGACCAGGACAAGGACAGGGGACAGTCTGAGACCAGAGGCTTCATCAGGACCAGGACAAGGACAGGGGACAGTCTGAGACCAGAGGCTTCGTCAGGACCAGGACCATGTTTTCTCACCGTGTGAATGCAGGCCAGCTCCTTGTTGAGTAACCATGGTAACGTGAGGCGGCCCTCGCCACGGTAACAGGACCGGATCCTCTCCCTCATGGCCAGGTTGATGTTGTGGAGTGTGAACAGACACAAGACCGTCTCCCTCGGGGGGTTTGACCGATTCTTCTGACCCTGAAAACACAAAGTCCAGAATCAACCCCCACCCCAGACACCCAAGACCTCCGTTCACCTGAGAGAAGGAGACCAGGAACCACATGACCCAGAACCATGTGGACCAGGAACCACGTGGACTAGGAACCACATGGACCAGGAACCACGTGACCCTGGAACCACATGGACCAGGAACCATGTGACCCAGAACCATGTGGACCAGGAACCACGTGACCCTGGAACCATGTGACCCAGGAACCATGTGACCCTGGAACCACATGGACCAAAACCATGTGACCCAGGAACCATGTGACCCTGGGACCATGTGGACCAGAAACCATGTGACCCTGGAACCACATGGACCAGGAACCATGTGACCCTGGGACCACGTGGACCAGGAACCATGTGACCCTGGAACCACATGGACCAAAACCATGTGACCCAGGAACCATGTGATCCTTGGACCATGTGGACCAGGAACCATGTGACCCTGGGACCAAATGGACCAGGAACCACATGACCCTGGGACCATGTGGACCAGGAACCATGTGACACTGGAACCACATGGACCAAAACCATGTGACCCTGGGACCATGTGACCCTGGAACCACATGGACCAAAACCATGTGACCCAGGAACCATGTGACCCTGGGACCATGTGGACCAGAAACCATGTGACCCTGGAACCACGTGGACCAGGAACCATGTGACCCAGAAACCATGTGACCCTGGAACCACAAGGACCAGGAACCACATGACCCTGGAACCACATGGACCAGGAACCACGTGACCCTGGAACCACATGGACTAGGAACCATGTGACCCTGGAACCACATGGACCAAAACCATGTGACCCTGGGACCATGTGACCCTGGAACCACATGGACCAAAACCATGTGACCCAGGAACCATGTGATCCTTGGACCATGTGGACCAGGAACCATGTGACCCTGGGACCACATGGACCAGGAACCACATGATCCTGGGACCATGTGGACCAGGAACCACGTGACCCTGGGACCAAATGGACCAGGAACCACATGACCCTGGGACCATGTGGACCAGGAACCATGTGACACTGGAACCACATGGACCAAAACCATGTGACCCTGGGACCATGTGACCCTGGAACCACATGGACCAAAACCATGTGACCCAGGAACCATGTGACCCTGGGACCATGTGGACCAGAAACCATGTGACCCTGGAACCACGTGGACCAGGAACCATGTGACCCAGAAACCATGTGACCCTGGAACCACAAGGACCAGGAACCACATGACCCTGGAACCACATGGACCAGGAACCACGTGACCCTGGAACCACATGGACTAGGAACCATGTGACCCTGGAACCACATGGACCAAAACCATGTGACCCAGAAACCATGTGACCCTGGAACCACATGGACTAGGAACCATGTGACCCTGGGACCATGTGGACCAGGAACCATGTGACCCTGGAACCACATGGACCAGGAACCATGTGATCCTGGGACCATGTGGACCATCTAATCGTGACGAAGGACATCAAGGACCAGTCACCTGAGAGAAGACGACGAAGAGGATGTCGTCATCCTGGGACAGACCCAGAGCCTGGGCCAGGCGGCGGCCCGGTTTCTGTTTGTAGGCGGCCTGGACCAGCCGGTACTCCACGCCGTCCTTGGTGCAGCCCAGGGGGAACTCCACGTAGGAGTAGAACTCGGTGTCATTGGAGCACATCCTGACGATCTTGGAGGTGAAGAACTTCTCTCCGCCGGCGTCCATCTGGGTCAGCTGGGTGTCCAGCTGCAGCGTCAGGAAATAGACGTAGGACCGGCTGGAGAAGCCGTACACGTAGTAGATGTCGAAGGCCGGGTACAGGGACAACGTGTCCGACGGGATCTTGATCTGAGACGACACAAACTCGTCCTGGTAGGCCAGAGAGAACATGTCCATGCTCTCCTCGTCCGCCACCAGCTTCCTGCTCGACAACGTCGGGAAATATTCAGACTTCCCGTTGATGGCGGCGCCGATGAACAGACGACTGCTGCCCTTCACCGGCCTCTTCCTCCGGGGATCCGACATCCAGTCGTCCTCCCCCACCACCACACCTGCACAGACACACGGGTCAGGAACCAGGAACCACATGGACCAGGAAACACAGGAGCCATATGACCTCCCGCCCCTTCCCCGCCTACCTGCCATGGCGTCGGCCTCCCTGGATCCAGACATATAGTGACCCCGCCCCCTTCCCCGCCTACCTGCCATGCTGTCGGCCTCCCTGGATCCAGACAGGTAGTGACCCCGCCCCCTTCCCCGCCTACCTGCCATGCCGTCGGCCTCCCTGGATCCAGACAGGTAGTGACCCCGCCCACATCCCGCCCCCTTCCCCGCCTACCTGCCATCCCGTCGGCCTCCCTGGATCCAGACAGGTGGTGACCCCGCCCACATCCCGCCCCCTTCCCCGCCTACCTGCCATCCCGTCGGCCTCCCTGGATCCAGACAGGTGGTGACCCCGCCCACATCCCGCCCCTTTCCCCGCCCCCTTCCCCGCCCCCTTCCCCGCCTACCTGCCATGCCGTCGGCCTCCCTGGATCCAGACAGGTAGTGCTGCTTGCGGTGGTGCGGTTCTCCCAGCTTGAACAGATCCTCCAGGCGCAGAAACTGACAGACCCCCTGCCAGATGGAACCACACGCCACCACGCGGTTCCCAGAATAGTCCACCAGAAGCAGCTTGTTGACGTTGTCTGAAGACTCCAGGCTGAGGAGGGACGGGGGGACAGACACGTAGGACAGGTGAGACGGGTGAGACATGTGGACAGACAGGTGGGACGGGTGGAGGACATGTGGGCATGAGGACAGACCGGTGGGCGCAGGCCCTGACGCTGGGCGGGGGGTAACACGTGGAGTTGTCTTCGACGGGGCCCGTCATGTGACTCCTCAGCTCCGTCAGATTGGCCGAGAGCTTCAGGATTCGGTTGACGCCGCCGACGAAGACGTCCCCCGTCCTCCGGTGGACGGTCAGGTGGGTGAGGGAGGAGTCAAGGGACCGGTACACCACCTCCGAGGGGGAGGGAGGAGCAGAGAGGAGGGGGGAGGAGAGGAGGAGGAGGAAGAGGAGGAGGAGGACTGGAGAGGAAAGCATGGTGGACAGAGAGAGGAGGAGGAGGAGGAGGAGGAGGAGGAGGAGAGGAGGAGGAGCTGGATGCAGGTCCGATGGAGAGACAGCTTCACTGAGACATGGCTACAAAGAGACAAAGAGACATTTCCATCAGTCTGGACACTTCACCATCACAACCAACCACCTTCATCTGTACAGGAACTCTGCCAGGAACTACAGGTGAGTTACTCTGTCCCCAGGAACTAGAAATGAGTTACTCTGTCCCCAGGAACTAGAGATGAGTCACCTGATCTATCGATCTGATGCCGTAGAATATGACAACATCAGGATGAAAACAGAACAGCAGAAAAACAGGCAGCAAGTGGCTGAGAAACTGTCGGGACTCGAGGAACCAGAAGCTTCAATAAGACTCAAAATATTTATCTTCACCTTTAAATATGTAACAACGACCTTTAAAAAGTCTCTTCCTCCATCATTACTGACATCACAGCCACAGCATTTCACCATGATGTTTTCATGCAAACTCCATGAAATAAAAAGTGTAAACAATGTAGCTTCAGGCGAGAATCCTGACTGACTGAATCCATGACAATTCATTCATCCATTCTTCAGTTTTTATTTTTCAAAATTAACTTTTCTTTTTTTACACACACGTCAAACCCATTGATACTACAGATCCCAGACTGCATTGCAATAGCTGAAGTGGCATCAGGCCGCCCAGCGCCCCCTCCCAGCTTTATCTCATCTCATGGTTGCCTTGGAAACCGTTCATCGTACCGGTGGAGCAGCTTCTGAGGCTCCATGAGTCCAAACGTTACGAAAAAAGCTCCAACCAACAACATGTTAACAGAGATTCTCACACAAACACATATTAGCGTTGTATCAGCTCACACACAGACACACAGTCCATCAGCTGGTCGGGCGGGTTGTCCACAAACCCGAGGTTAGTGGTTCGATGATGTGCCTCAGGCCCAAGTGTCCTTGAGCCGGACCCTGAACCTCCCGTTGGTCCCAGAGTGTGAATGTGTCTGCGACTAAACGCGCTTTGAGAACCGAGAGGTAGAGAAACTCTAATAACAGCAGCATGTTATTAGCATGCTAACGCTAGGTTTTATTATTCTGGCATCAGTTCAAAGTGTCGATAAGAACAGCTCATACTGGATGAAGACGACTTCAGGAAACAACTGTGGACTGTTACTCTCACAGTTTTATTAAGAAAAACGTCGTATTCTGTGCTATGAATTCTTTACTATGGTTTGGAAAAAATCATATTTCTGTATGAATGGTTTCTGAATCTCGTCAAGGTATAAAACAAATACCGGTGCTGGTTGACCCGTACCTGCGTATCGCCATGCTAAATTAGCATTAGCACAATGTAAAAATATGGTTCAGAACTTCTTCTTCTTCTATGGTGTGAAATGGCGGCTGTCACCCGCCACCTACTGCCCCCTACTGTTAAGAAGTGTGACTCAATGACACTGCTGATTTTTTTTTCTGCCCTGACAAAGATCCTACGACCTACTGAAAACACGCCCCCGACCCACTGAAAACACGCCCCCGACCCACTGAAAACACGCCCACAACCCTACGACCCACTGAAAACACGCCCCCTACCCACTGAAAACACGCCTCCGACCCTACGACCCACTGAAAACACGCCCACAACCCTACGACCCACTGAAAACACGCCCCCTACACACTGAAAAAACGCCCCCTACACACTGAAAAAACGCCCCCGACCCACTGAAAACACGCCAACGACCCTACGACCCACTGAAAACACGCCAACGACCCTACGACCCACTGAAAACACGCCTACAACCCTACAACCCACTGAAAACACGCCTCCGACCCTACGACCCACTGAAAACACGCCTCCGACCCTACAACCCACTGAAAACACGCCAACGACCCTACGACCCACTGAAAACACGCCTCCGACCCTACGACCCACTGAAAACACGCCCCCTACCCACTGAAAAAACGCCCCCGACCCTACGACCCACTGAAAACACGCCCCCTACCCACTGAAAACACGCCTCCGACCCTACGACCCACTGAAAACACGCCCCCGACCCTACGACCCACTGAAAACAGCCTACAACGCTACAACCCACTGAAAACATGCCCACGACCCTACGACCCACTGAAACCACGCTTATGACCCTAAGATGCACTGAAAACACGCCCCCGACCCACTGAAAACATGCCCACAACCCTACGACCCACTGAAAACACGCCAACAACCCTACGACCCATTGAAAACACGCCTACAACCCCACGACCCACTGAAAACATGCCCACAACCCTCCGACCCACTGAAAACACGCCTACAACCCCACGACCCACTGAAAACATGCCCACAACCCTACAACCCACTGAAAACACGCCTACAACCCTACAACCCACTGAAAACACGTCCCTGACCCTACGACCCACTGAAAACACGCCTACAACCCCACGACCCACTGAAAACATGCCCACAACCCTACGACCCACTGAAAACACGCCTACAACCCTACAACCCACTGAAAACACGCCCACGACCCTACGACCCACTGAAAACACGCCTACAACCCTACGACCCACTGAAAACACGCCCACGACCCACTGAAAACATGCCCACAACCCTACGACCCACTGAAAACACGCCAACAACCCTACGACCCATTGAAAACACGCCTACAACCCCACGACCCACTGAAAACATGCCCACAACCCTACGACCCACTGAAAACACGCCTACAACCCTACAACCCACTGAAAACACGTCCCTGACCCTACGACCCACTGAAAACACGCCTACAACCCCACGACCCACTGAAAACATGCCCACAACCCTACGACCCACTGAAAACACGCCTACAACCCTACAACCCACTGAAAACACGCCCACGACCCTACGACCCACTGAAAACACGCCTACAACCCTACAACCCACTGAAAGCACGCCCACAACCCTACAACCCACTGAAAACACGCCCACAACCCTACGACCCACTGAAAACACGCTTACAACCCTACGACCCACTGAAAACACGCCCACAACCCTACGACCCACTGAAAAAAAGCCCACGACCCACTGAAAACATGCCTACAACCCTACGACCCACTGAAAACACGCCCACAACCCTACGACCCACTGAAAACACGCCTACAACCCTACGACCCACTGAAAACACGCCCACAACCCTACGACCCACTGAAAACACGCCCACAACCCTACGACCCACTGAAAACATGCCTACAACCCTACGACCCACTGAAACCACGCCTACAACCCTACGACCCACTGAAAACACGCCTACAACCCCACGACCCACTGAAAACATGCCCACAACCCTACAACCCACTGAAAACACGCCTACAACCGTACAACCCACTGAAAACAAGCCCACGACCCACTGAAAACACGCCTACAACCCTACAACCCACTGAAAACACGCCCCTGACCCTATGACCCACTGAAAACACGCCTACAACCCTACAACCCACTGAAAACACGCCCCTGACCCTATGACCCACTGGAAACATGCCTACAACCCTACGACCCACTGAAAACACGTCCCTGACCCTACGACCCACTGAAAACACGCCTACAACCCTACGACCCACTGAACACACGCCCACGACCCTACAACCCACTGAAAACACGCCTACAACACTACGACCCACTGAAAACACGGCCACGACCCTACGACCCACTGAAAACACGCCTACAACCCACTGAAAACACGCCCACGACCCTACGACTCACTGAAAACACGCCTACAATCCTACAACCCACTGAAAACACGCCCACGACCCTACGACCCACTGCAAACACGCCCCCGACCCTGAGAACACGCCTCAAACCCTACAACCCACTGAAAACACGCCTTCAACGCTACAACCCGCTGAAAACCAGCCTACAACCCTACAACCCACTGAAAACACGCCCACAACCCTACGACCCACTGAAAACACGCACACAACCCTACGACCCCACTGAAAACACACCCATGACCCACTGAAAGCACGCCTACAACCTACGACCCACTGAAAACACGCCCACCCCTACGACCCACTGAAAACACACCCAGACCCACTAAAACACGCCTACAACCCCATGACCCACTGAAAACACGCCTACAACCTTACGACCCACTGAAAACACGCCCACAAACCTACGACCCACTGAAAACACGCCTAGAACCCTAGGACCCACTGAAAACACGCCCAGAACCCTACGACCCACTGCAAACACGCCCCCGACCCACTGAGAACACGCCTACAACCCTACAACCCACTGAAAACACGCCCACGACCCTACGACCCACTGAAAACACTCCCCCGACCCTACAACCCACTGAAAACACGCCCACGACCCTACAACCCACTGAAAACACATCTACAACCCTACGACCCACTGAAAACACGCCTACAACCCACTGAAAACACGCCTACGACCCTACGACTCACTGAAAACACGCATACAACCCTACGACCCACTGAAAACACGCCCACGACCCTACGACCCACTGAAAACACGCCCCCGACCCACTGAAAACACGCCCCCGACCCTACGACCCAATGAAAACACGCCTCTGACCGTAAGACTCACTGAAAACACGCCTACAACCCACTGAAAACACATCTACAACCCTACGACCCACTGAAAACACGCCTACAACCCACTGAAAACACATCTACAACCCTACGACCCACTGAAAACACGCCTACGACCCTACGACCCACTGAAAACACGCCTACCCACTGAAAACACGCCTACAACCCTACGACCCACTGAAAACACACCTATAACCCTACAACCCACTGAAAACACGCCTACAAGCCTACGACCCACTGAAAACACGCCTACAACCCTACGACCCACTGAAAACACACCTATAACCCTACAACCCTACAAACCACTGAAAACACGCCTACAACCCTACAACCCACTGAAAACACGCCCACGACCCTACAACCCACTGAAAACAATCCTACAACCCACTGAAAACACGCCTACAACACTACGACCCACTGAAAACACGCCTACAACACTACAACCCACTGAAAACATGCCCACAACCCTACGACCCACTGAAAACACGCCTACAACCCCACGACCCACTGAAAACATGCCCACAACCCTACAACCCACTGAAAACACGCCTACAACCCTACAACCCACTGAAAACACGTCCCTGACCCTACGACCCACTGAAAACACGCCTACAACCCCACGACCCACTGAAAACATGCCCACAACCCTACGACCCACTGAAAACACGCCTACAACCCTACAACCCACTGAAAACACGCCCACGACCCTACGACCCACTGAAAACACGCCTACAACCCTACGACCCACTGAAAACACGCCCACGACCCACTGAAAACACGCCTACAACCCTACGACCCACTGAAAACACGCCAACAACCCTACGACCCATTGAAAACACGCCTACAACCCCACGACCCACTGAAAACATGCCCACAACCCTACGACCCACTGAAAACACGCCTACAACCCCACGACCCACTGAAAACATGCCCACAACCCTACGACCCACTGAAAACACGCCTACAACCCTACAACCCACTGAAAACACGTCCACGACCCTACGACCCACTGAAAACACGCCCACGACCCACTGAAAACATGCCCACAACCCTACGACCCACTGAAAACACGCCTACAACCCTACAACCCACTGAAAACACGCCCACGACCCTACGACCCACTGAAAACACGCCTACAACCCTACAACCCACTGAAAACACGCCCACAACCCTACAACCCACTGAAAACACGCCCACAACCCTACGACCCACTGAAAACACGCTTACAACCCTACGACCCACTGAAAACACGCCCACAACCCTACGACCCACTGAAAACAAGCCCACGACCCACTGAAAACATGCCTACAACCCTACGACCCACTGAAAACACGCCCACAACCCTACGACCCACTGAAAACACGCCTACAACCCTACGACCCACTGAAAACACGCCCACAACCCTACGACCCACTGAAAACACGCCACAACCCTACGACCCACTGAAAACACGCCTACAACCCTACGACCCACTGAAACCACGCCTACAACCCTACGACCCACTGAAAACACGCCTACAACCCCACGCCCACTGAAAACATGCCCACAACCCTACAACCCACTGAAAACACGCCTACAACCGTACAACCCACTGAAAACAAGCCCACGACCCACTGAAAACACGCCTACAACCCTACAACCCACTGAAAACACGCCCCTGACCCTATGACCCACTGAAAACACGCCTACAACCCTACAACCCACTGAAAACACGCCCACGACCCTATGACCCACTGGAAACATACCTACAACCCTACGACCCACTGAAAACACGTCCCTGACCCTACGACCCACTGAAAACACGCCTACAACCCTACGACCCACTGAACACACGCCCACGACCCTACAACCCACTGAAAACACGCCTACAACACTACGACCCACTGAAAACACGGCCACGACCCTACGACCCACTGAAAACACGCCTACAACCCACTGAAAACACGCCCACGACCCTACGACTCACTGAAAACACGCCTACAATCCTACAACCCACTGAAAACACGCCCACGACCCTACGACCCACTGCAAACACGCCCCCGACCCACTGAGAACACGCCTCAAACCCTACAACCCACTGAAAACACGCCTTCAACGCTACAACCCGCTGAAAACCAGCCTACAACCCTACAACCCACTGAAAACACGCCCACAACCCTACGACCCACTGAAAACACGCACACAACCCTACGACCCACTGAAAACACACCCATGACCCACTGAAAGCACGCCTACAACCTTACGACCCACTGAAAACACGCCCACAACCCTACGACCCACTGAAAACACACCCATGACCCACTAAAACACGCCTACAACCCCATGACCCACTGAAAACACGCCTACAACCTTACGACCCACTGAAAACACGCCCACAAACCTACGACCCACTGAAAACACGCCTAGAACCCTAGGACCCACTGAAAACACGCCCAGAACCCTACGACCCACTGCAAACACGCCCCCGACCCACTGAGAACACGCCTACAACCCTACAACCCACTGAAAACACGCCCACGACCCTACGACCCACTGAAAACACGCCCCCGACCCTACGACCCACTGAAAACACGCCCACGACCCTACAACCCACTGAAAACACATCTACAACCCTACGACCCACTGAAAACACGCCTACAACCCACTGAAAACACGCCTACGACCCTACGACTCACTGAAAACACGCATACAACCCTACGACCCACTGAAAACACGCCCACGACCCTACGACCCACTGAAAACACGCCCCCGACCCACTGAAAACACGCCCCCGACCCTACGACCCAATGAAAACACGCCTCTGACCGTAAGACTCACTGAAAACACGCCTACAACCCACTGAAAACACATCTACAACCCTACGACCCACTGAAAACACGCCTACAACCCACTGAAAACACATCTACAACCCTACGACCCACTGAAAACACGCCTACGACCCTACGACTCACTGAAAACACGCCTACAACTCTACAACCCACTGAAAACACGCCTACAACCCTACGACCCACTGAAAACACACCTATAACCCTACAACCCACTGAAAACACGCCTACAAGCCTACGACCCACTGAAAACACGCCTACAACCCTACGACCCACTGAAAACACACCTATAACCCTACAACCCTACAAACCACTGAAAACACGCCTACAACCCTACAACCCACTGAAAACACGCCCACGACCCTACAACCCACTGAAAACAATCCTACAACCCACTGAAAACACGCCTACAACACTACGACCCACTGAAAACACGCCTACAACACTACAACCCACTGAAAACACGCCCACGTCCCTATGACTCACTGAAAACACGCCTACAACCCCACGACCCACTGAAAACACGCCCACGACCCTACGACCCACTGAAAACCAGCCTACAACCCTACAACTCACTGAAAACACGCCCACAACCCTACGACCCACTGAAAACACACCTATAACCCTACAACCCTACAACCCACTGAAAACATGCCTACAACCCTACGACCCACTGAAAACACGCCTACAACCCCACGACCCACTGAAAACATGCCCACAACCCTACAACCCACTGAAAACACGCCCACAACCCTACGACCCACTGAAAACAAGCCCACGACCCACTGAAAACACGCCTACAACCCTACAACCTACTGAAAACACGCCCCTGACCCTATGACCCACTGGAAACACGCCTGCAACCCTACAACCCACTGAAAACACGCCCACGACCCTACGACCCACTGAAAACACGTCCCTGACCCTACGACCCACTGGAAACACGCCTACAAGCCTACGACCCACTGAAAACACGCCTACAACCCTACGACCCACTGAAAACACGCCCACGACCCTACAACCCACTGAAAACACGCCTACAACCCTACGACCCACTGAAAACACGCCTACAACCCTACGACCCACTGAAAACACACCCACGACCCTACAACCCACTGAAAACACGCCTAGAACCCTATGACCCACTGAACACACCCACGACCCTACAACCCACTGAAAACAATCCTACAACCCACTGAAAACACGCCTACAACACTACGACCCACTGAAAACACGCCTACGACCCACTGAAAACACGCCCACGTCCCTATGACTCACTGAAAACACGCCTACAACCCCACGACCCACTGAAAACACGCCCACGACCCGCTGAAAACCAGCCTACAACCCTACAACTCACTGAAAACACGCCCACAACCATACGACCCACTGAAAACACGCCTACAACCCTACGACCCACTGAAAACACGCCCACAACCCTAAGACCCACTGAAAACACCCCCCCGACCCTACAACCCACTGAAAACACGGCCACGACCCTACGACCCACTGAAAACACGCCCACGACCCACTGAAAACACGCCCACAACCCACTGAAAACACGCCCACGACCCACTGAAAACACGCCTACAACGCTACAACCCACTGAAAACACGCCCCCGACCCTACAACCCACTGAAAACACGCCTACAACCCTACAACTCACTGAAAACACGCCTACAACCCTACAACCCACTGAAAACACGCCTACAACGCTACAACCCACTGAAAACACGTCCACAACCCTACGACCCACTGAAAACACGCCCCCGACCCATTTTTGGGTCGCGACCCACCAGTTGAATCACTGATAAGGACCAGATCATAGGTCGAGATAACTGGACCAGGACACATCATGGTGGTATATTTGTGGTTTGGGCTGGTCCCAGACCTGTAGCCCTGGTTCCAGGAGGACCTGGTCTACCTGATGAGATGAACCAGCGACTTTACTGCAACAGAGAAAACTGAAAACCTGATAGGAACATGTGCTCCTCCTCCCCACTAGGGGGCGATATGTCCCCTTTCAGTGGGTTAATACTACGTTAATACGGCTCCTTTCTGGTTGATCTATGACGTCACATAATAAACAAGTCTTTCATGTGTCAGACGACGTTTAGTAACTTAGTAATGTGGAGCTGGTCCTGTCCTGCAGACAGGTGGCGCTGTCCCTCAGACGGTTCTTCTACTGGCTCTGTTTAGCTTCTTCTTCTGTGACCGGCTTCTTGGAGGTTTTTGTTTCGGGGTCAAACACCAGCGCAGTGTTTGTGGAGCATCAACACAAATGTTGTCCAGTTAAAGTCTCACTATCTGGGTCTTAGTCGGATAAAGAGAGATTTTAATCGGACTAACGTGTTTTTGTTTTCATTTTTGCTTCTATTGGTCTACCTCAGTATCTTATTCTATTGTATTTTATTGTATTCAATACTGGACGACCTTATTTCCCCACAGGGATGAATATAGTTATCAATCAATCAATCAATCTATTCATCCATCCATCAAACTGTCTCATAGATCATCAGCTGCATGTTCTATTATTAGATTCTACGTGTTTCCTTCGGCTCCATGTTTGTGTCTATGACAGGAGTCTGTTTATCTTGTTTCTCTTGTTCTTCTTTTCTCTCTGTCTTCTCTGTTTCTAGAGAAAACCTTAGACTGATGGTTCCTCCAAAAGAGCTGGTTCTGGTTCTGGTTCTGGTCCAGGTTTCTTCCTGTTAAAGGGAGTTTCTCCTTCATGCTGCTCTGGAGGTTTGTTTGTGTTGCTATTGACACTGAATAAATAAAATTGAATTGAATTGAACAACCTGATCAAACAGCTAACAGCTAACGGCTAACAGCTAACAGCTAACGGCCAACAGCTAACAGCTAACGGCTAACAGCTAACAGCTAACAGCTAACGGCTAACAGCTAACAGTTAATTGGGCTGTATTTACAGTCTTTTCTTTTAGATGAGAACGAGATGAAAAAATGACATTTAATCCGGAGCTTTCGTGGATGCGTTGACTAACAGGTTAAATTTGAGCTTGATGATAAACACTGGTTTAAGTCCTGGGTCAATGCTGACGATCTAACACGACACACATTATAAAGGTTAAAGTGATAAAACATTAGACACAGACTCTTCTCTCTCTGCTGTAAGAATCCTTACGCATGTGTTACTGTGTGTTTTATACTTTTTACTGGTCTGACACTTTTTTTTTTTTTAAGATTCATGTGTACATTTACAGTGACAACTAAAGATCTAGCAAAGTAACATTCACAACAATATTCATTTATTAATCACTGAAGACAATTTATTATTATTCTTATCATTATTATTACTACAGGTAGGTTATTATAGATTAACACCAGAGTGAACATCTGTTAATCTCAGTTATTTCATCTGTTCTACATGAACCTTAAAGATGTTCCTCAGGTTTGGACTCAACCAATCAGCTGCTCGGTTTAAATCTCTGCTCTTCTTCTTGAGACTCATTTTATCATTATATTATCTCATCATTCATCTCATCTCATCATACTCCCGTCTCTTAGGACGAGGACAGATGTCCCCTATTGCGCCGTAGAGACGTCCTCTTCCTGACCACAGACCAGCTGCTGGAGGTCAGAGGTCACGGACCAGGAAGTGGAGTGTCAGCTGATTGTTTCCTGAGAGTGTGTGTGGTATTGGTTCTCCTATCGGTATGAGGACGTTCACGCCTTAAAAACATGAGTGTGTCACATATGACATGACAACATCACGTTTCATTTATTCGCTAGAAGCAGATGGATGTTTTGGGTCTCGCATTAAAAGACAAGAAGAAGAAGAGTAAGAAGACGAATAGGAAGAAAGAGAAGAATCAGAGGTTTTTATTTCATACACCTACAGGTAAGAGGCAGTAGAAGAAGAGAGGACTCGGGGTTTAATATGGATTCAAATTATAAATTAATTATGAATGAATAATAAATGAATGAAACCCACAGAGCGTTTGATTGATGATTAAATCCACTTTTCTCTGATCGATTATCCAGACTGAAGTTAAAGACACCACAGACCATCTATCGTCTGGTTCACCACTAAATAATAAACCCTCTTTATCGCACATTAGCCACAGAAAGCTAACATGCTAACACGTTCAAAATCTTCATGCTAACCACTGCTAACAGTTGCTAGCGCCCAGTATCATAAATCTCCCTGGATACGAGCAGAAACATCAGCTGTTTGACCTCCTTATTAATTTATATTTCTATTACTTATTTGCTATAAACTACACAAAATAAACTTAAAAACAAATAAGAAACAGAACCAAGTAGAACCAGTTCTCACCTTAATGGATCAACAATTAATAGACCAACAATAGATCTACGATAGATCAACGATAAATAGATCAGTTTCCCACTAGTCTATCAGAACTGAAGAAGCTACTTGGATGAGCGGCAAAATATCTTTCTACGAGTCCTCCTGCTGCTTTTATTCAACGCCTTTTGGTTAATAGATAGAATGATTAATAGATCAATGATTAATAGATCAAAAATAGATCGACAAAAAATAGATCAACAATAGATCGACGATAAATAGATCAATGATTAATAGATCAATGATTAATAGATCAATGATGAATAGATCAAAAATAGATCAACAAAAAATAGATCAACAATAGATCTACGATAAATAGATCAATGATTAATAGATCAATGATTAATAGATCAAAAATAGATCGATGATGAATAGATCAATGATTAATAGATCGACGATAAATAGATCAATGATAACTAGATCATTGATTAATAGATCAAAAATAGATCGACGATGAATAGATCAATGATTAATAGATCGACGATAAATAGATCAATGATAAATAGATCAATGATTAATAGATCAATGATTAATAGATCAACAATAAACAGAACAACTAACAGATCAACGATAAATAGATTAAAAATTAATAGATCAATGATTAATAGAGCGACGATAAATGGATCGACCGTTAATAGATCCGCGATTAACAGATCAACGGTTACTGACGATATAAACCTGGTGTTTATTGATGACTGATAACCTCCATCCTGGTGGTCTGCCATGATCAGTATCAATCAAGGGGACCAGGACCAGGACCAGGTCCAGGACCAGGACCAGGACCAGGGGATGGGGGGTCGTAGATCAGACGGAGTCAGAAAACTCCTCTGGATCCGGATTCGACGATCGGTCTGTTTCCATCGTTTTTCTGCCGCCTTCCCCTCTTTGTTCTTCGGTAATGGATCGGCGTCTGGAGCCGTGCTACCTCCCCCAGCCTCCCCCAGCCTCCCCCTCTCTCCCCAGCCTCCCCCAGCCCCTCTCCCCCCTCTCTATCCCCCGTCTCCCCCTAAACCACACACACAAACACGGACCTTTACGCGTCGAATCCAACGCTGGAAAATGGAGGAAAAACGCGACAGAGGCCGAACCCCGAGAACTGCCCCCACCGGCGCTATCTGCCCCCCCACCCCCCCACTCACCCCATCCTCTCCTATTCTGCCCCTATTCTCCCTTATCCTCCCCCATCCACCGGCTCCGGAGGGAAACGCGTTAAAGAGACATTTCCACGCGTGGAAAGCTGCAGTAGAAGGAGCAGATGATGGAGGAGGAGGTGGGGGGAGGTGGAGGAGGTGGGGGGCGAGGCGTTTTCCCCCCAAACACACACACACACACACACAGGCTGAACCCCCCCCATCCACCCCCAGGCATGGAGGACATCCCCGGCCCCTCCACCCACCCAGACCCCGAGGACCCCTCCGGACCTACCTGGACGGGAACGCGCAGAAAAGTCCAATCACGTCTTTAAATCCTCGCTCCCGCGGTTCTCCTTTAATTCCCTCTCATGCACGCGGATTGTGTGGGGGGACGGGGGGGGGGCACGGGTCTGGTAAAATAAATAAAACAGAAAGTCCCGCCGCGGTAAATCGGAGCTGAATGACCCAGAGACTGAGCGGAGAGGAGCGGAGCGGTTCTCCCGGTCACACGCAGCCTTCCTCGGCTCGGCTCGGCTCGGCTCTCCCGGTCTCAAGCAGCCTTTCTCGGCTTGGCTCGGCTCGGCTCCGTCTGCCCCTACTCCACCAGAGCCCGCCCCCCGCCTGGACCCTACCACTCCGCGCCCCGCAGGAGGGGGTGGCGTGGGGAGAGCAGGACACAGAATCCCATTACGTCGGTTAATCGGTTGATTAAAGCCGCGGTCGCCAGCGACGTCGCTTCCATTAAATGTTGAATCAAAGGCTCAGGACGAGTTGACGAGATAAACTCCAGGAAACGACGCGGGAACAGATGTTTTCCCCCCCGTCATGTTCTCAGTGGTTCCGTCCACCTCTTTAATCTCCTGTTTTTCTCTTCCAGATGTGGACAATAATATAATATAATATAATATAATATAATATAATATAATATAATATAATATAATATAATATAATATGAACCTGTAAACCAGGGGGGTCAAACTCATTTTAGTGCAGGGGGGCCACATTCAGACCAGTTTGATTTTAAGGGGCTGGACCAGTAACACAACACAACAATAACCTGTACATGATGACAACTCCAGACTTTTTCTATTTGTTTCAGTGCACATATGAATAAGTAAATTAGGAAATGTTTACATTAATAGTATGTTTGACACCTGGTCTATGTGAACCTGGAGAGGAACCAGGAACTAGCTGTGGATCACTCAGGTTCCTGGTCGGGTCAGATTCCTCTGAAGGTCCAGGTTCATCAGAGTCTGATCAAACTTAGGAACGTTTCCACAGTCTTTGTTTGAATGTTGAACAGTTTCCTTCAGCATCCGTTACTGGATGTGTTGGAGCTACATGAGCTAACGGGGCTCCTAGCTAACGGGGCTCCTAGCTAACGGGGCTCCTAGATAACAGGGCTCCTAGATAACGGGGCTCCTAGCTAACGGGGCTCCTAGCTAACAGGGCTCCTAGCTAACAGGGCTCCTAGCTAACGGGGCTCCTAGCTAACAGGACTCCTAGCTAACGGGGCTCCTAGCTAACAGGGCTCCTAGCTAACGGGGCTCCTAGCTAACAGGACTCCTAGCTAACGGGGCTCCTAGCTAACAGGGCTCCTAGATAACAGGGCTCCTAGCTAACGGGGCTCCTAGCTAACAGGGCTCCTAGATAACAGGGCTCCTAGCTAACGGGGCTCCTAGCTAACGGGGCTCCTAGCTAACGGGGCTCCTAGCTGCCGAAATTCTGTACATAACTTTTTCTTTTTTCTTCTGTCATTCTCTGCACTGATATTTTTCACTGTTAAACATTTTTTGCACTATAATACATGTCACGCTATCCATCTACATCGCTGCTGCACTTTACATTGTATTTTATCTTATTTAATTTGTCACATTATTACATTGTCCTGAGCCGTATGCAACAAAATTTTGTTCTGTATACACCCTGTGCACAAAATGACTATAAAGTTAGTCTAAGTCTAACGTGAGCTAACGTGAGCTAACATGAGCTAACATGAGACGATAAGACCCAACGGGGGCTAACGAGACCTAAGCGGCGCTAACAGGAGCTAAGTGGAGCCAGGAGGAACCAACAGATATGTGTAGCAGTGGCTGAGCTTGCTAGCTGTGGAGGCAGTGATGTGATTGGCTGAAAGGTGAGCCGCTACTTCCTGAAACCAGAGCTGTGAGGATGGTTAGAGCCTCAGGCTGATGTGGTGGAGCCTAAAATAAGAATCCAGGTTTAGACTGAGGTTAGCATTAGCCTGTAATCAGCTGACAGCGCTGCCTCCCTCTGTAATTTACTTAATTGAAGCCACTTGAGGGTCTCAGCCTCCGTTCGTCCTCCTCTTCCTTCTTTAAGAGGACGAAGACATCGTCTGGAGAAATAAACCAAATCATAAAATGTAGTTTCCCGAGTAAATGTTGAAGTTAACCTGTTGAAGTCTGGAGCAGCAGTGTGTGTGTGTGTGTGTGTGTGTGTGTGTGTGTGCCCATACTCACCCTGTTGTGGGGACATACATCTGTTTGCAGTCTTATGAGGACATGTCTCCACAGCAGAGACTTGACCAGAGGTGGTATAAGAGGACGTCCTCCGAAGGGACGTAAACATGTGTAGTAGTAGTTTTGTAGTAGTTGTGAACTTCTGTAGTGCTATAGTTGTGTGCTTCTGTATATGTGTAGTAGCTGCATAGTAGTTGTAGTTGTGTTGTTTTGTACGTGTATGATAATTGTGTAGTGGTGTAGTACTTGTGTAGTAGTAGTTGTAGTTTTCCTGAAGCTGTTGCCCTGGTTACGTGTGTGGTCCTGAGGTAGTTGTGTACTGCTGTAGCCTTGTGGTAGTAGTTGTGTATTTCTGTCCCCCCATCCTCCCATCCATTCATGAACTGTGAACACATAAACACGTGAACACATGAACTGACTGACCTTTAATTTATTACATCTTCTACTTCAAACAGATATCTGTACACTAACACACGCCCCGTTGCTTTTAGTGGTTTGTGTGTCTACTATTTAGGAAATAATGTCATTTAACTTACTCCTTCCCCATCTGCTCCTCCTCCTCCTCCTCCTCCTCTTCCTCCTCCTCTTCCTCCTCTGTGCTGTCAGGTCAGAGCTGTATATCAAGCCCCTTTCACACTGAGTAAAAACCTGGGTCAAACTGTTTATATACAGCTTGTATAGTGATCTCCTACACTTCAACAATCATGGCAGCGCTCTGCATCTGAGGAGAAGAGGAGATTTGGTGGCAGATATCGGGCAGATATCAGGCAGATATCGGCCTCTGTGCAGGACAGTGATTCATTCCAATATCAGCAGCCTTTTGAAAGAGCGGGGTCCATTCTTCAGGTCATCAACAAACTGAAAGCGTTAAAAAACTACACCATGCCCCGCATTGTTTACCTGCAATGTACACAGTGACATACGAGGGAGGAAAAATCTGGTGCTCAGCTCTCACAGCGGGAGGTCCGACCCAGGACTTCTGGCGGTGTGAAAGCACCAGAGGTGAGTCGACCCGGGTCTAAAAATGTCAGATCAACCTGGCATTTTTAATGTGAAAGCGGTATTAGGGTTAGAGTTAGAGTCGGTCCGACTCAAATCATGGGCGCCATGTTTGCTACATCAGAGGGAAGATACTACAGTGCAACTACAGTGTGTAGCGGATGTGCTATGTTGAAATAAATGTCTCATTTTCACCATTAACAAGCCTATAAATATTATTATATGTAAAAGGTCCTCACTTAAATATCCAGCGTCTCCTTCCTTTAAATATCTTAAATGAGCTGTAAAATGCTTTGTAGCCCAATCACCTCATCAGTCATGGAGCTGTGTTTACCTTCTCCTCAGTCTCCGTGTTCATCCATCACCGTTAAAAGGTTCAAATGAATAACCTAATAAATACTCAGAGATAGTGAAAATTAAACTAGTCTTGCTGTTATTTAATGTTATCATTAGCATTATAACATTAGCATGCTAGCCATAATAACTTCATAGTAACCAAGGCAAAGTTATGTGTCAATTAAATGTGTCTTTCTAAGTGTCTTTAGTCTAGATAACTAGCTAGCATAAGGCTAGCATGAGGCTAGCATAAGGTTTGGTTAACAAAAAACTTCATTTGTAAAGTGGTGTTGGGCAGTGAAACTGTGGAGTTTCCCCCGTGTTTTCCTGATCTTGTGCTAGAGCCCTTCATCTCCTCCTCCGTGTCCTCCTCCGTGTCCTCCTCCATATCCTCCTCCATCTCCTCATCCACCTCCTCCATGTCCTCCTTCTGTGTGTCCTCCTCCACATCTCCATTGTCTCTGTCTACATGGATTCCAGCTTGGTCCGTGTTTCTACAATAGGGAGGTCAGATGTGATCTATCCTGGTGCATCATGGGACATGTAGGCTCCATGGTCTACATCTATCAGCTGCTACACGAAGGAACTCTTCCTCAGAGGAACTTCATTTTTCAGGAACTGTTTAACTTTAAATCCATTAAACTAACTATAGTCAGCTTCTCACTGACCAGAGGAAAGCTCACAATAACATCCAACAGGAAACTTAAACCAGTTTATTTTACTTTTCAATTCATTTCACACGTCAATGTTGAATATAAAGTAGCATAAAGAAGTTCATTATTAACTGACAGATCAGATCTCAGATTTATGTCTTTTAAACTAAAAAACGCCTAAAGATTAGTTCATGAAATAAATCAATAAACTTAAACATTTGAACACAAGCACAGGTTTATCTCTCCAGCCGACTCCACTCGACCGGAGGGTCTCTGGGTCCTCGGGGCTTCTGGACACGACTGTTAAACCCTGAGGACATAAACATCAGCATCATTTAACTCTTCATACACAGCAACCTCCTCCAATCAGCAGCCAGCAAACAGTCAGATGGTGTCAGTGTTGTAGTTCCTGTTCTGACCTGATGGTGTCAGTGTTGTAGTTCCTGTTCTGACCTGATGGTGTCAGTGTTGTAGTTCCTGTTCTGACCTGATGGTGTCAGTGTTGTAGTTCTCAGTCTGACCTGATGGTGTCAGTGTTGTAGTTCCTGTTCTGACCTGATGGTGTCAGTGTTGTAGTTCCTGTTCTGACCTGATGGTGTCAGTGTTGTAGTTCCTGTTCTGACCTGATGGTGTCAGTGTTGTAGTTCTCAGTCTGACCTGATGGTGTCAGTGTTGTAGTTCCTGTTCTGACCTGATGGTGTCAGTGTTGTAGTTCCTGTTCTGACCTGATGGTGTCAGTGTTGTAGTTCTCAGTCTGACCTGATGGTGTCAGTGTTGTAGTTCTCAGTCTGACCTGATGGTGTCAGTGTTGTAGTTCCTGTTCTGACCTGATGGTGTCAGTGTTGTAGTTCCTGTTCTGACCTGATGGTGTCTCTAGATTAAATGAGCACTATCTCTTTAAGGGGAACTGACCGATGCCTCCAGCTGAACAGAAGCTCGTCACGTCTGAAGAGGAGAAATCTTCGTAGTCGTTATCAGACACTGGAATCTGCTCAGCTGGAAAACAGAGAAGAGTTGATCATTAAAATTAGTCATCGGCTTCCCCCCCATCTCCTTGCCCCCCCACCCCCTCCCCCCACTGCCCCTCCATCCTTACCTGAGACCAGCTGATAGTCTGGCCCGCTCCCTGGCCTGTGGCTGCTTGGTGCTGCCAGGTCGTAGATGGGCGTGGCCGAATGTGACAGGCTGAGGGTTTTAACTCTTGGTTTGACGGTGCTGTAGATCGGAGTCGCTTTACCAACGTCGTTGTCATAGTGATGGGAGGGTGGCAGAGTCCTGAGGGAGGCGGAGTCAAGAGAGAAGGATTAAATATGTGTGATGATAAATGGATGAATGGATGAATGGATGGATGGATGGATGGATGGATGAGTGGATGAATGGATGAATGGATGGATGGATGATGGATGATGGATGGATGAGTAGATGATGGATGGATGGATGGATGGATGGATGAGTGGATGAATGGATGGATGGATGAGTGGATGATGGATGGATGGATGGATGGATGGATGAATGGATGATGAATGGATGAATGGATGAGTGGATGAATGGATGAATGGATGATGAATGGATAGATGGATGGATGGATGGATGAATGGATGGATGGATGAGTGGATGAATGGATGGATGGATGAGTGGATGATGGATGGATGGATGAGTGGATGATAAATGGATGGATGGATGGATGATGGATGGATGGATGATAAATGGATGATGGATGATGGATGATGGAGCCTCTGACTGGATGAGAAGGTGTTTGTTTACCTGCTTCCAGTGTTGGGTCTGGGCGGGGCTACAGCAGAGTGGGTGGGGCCTGTGGAGGCTGAGGGGGCGTGTTTGGGTTTGTTGACCACAGCGTACGTGTCGTTCATGTCCATTTGCTGAGACGACCTGGAGACAGAACAAAAATGTTAGCAGCTAATGGCGGCTACCTCCTTCGTCTGAGAGAAGACCAATTACCTAAGCTAAGCTAAGCTAAGCTAAGCTAAGCGCAGACCAGATCAGACTAGAGACAGAGACAGAGACAGAGACGGAGACAGAGACAGAGACGGAGACATTGGGGTCAGGACCTGTTGATGGAGGAACCTCTCGTCTTTTTCTTATTTTGTGACTTCTTTGTCTGAAAAGAGAAAAAGTTTCAAATAAACAAAACATTTTCCTTTTATATGTGAAAGTGATGCAGCAGAGATCAGAACCTGGAGCACCACCAGAACCTGGACCAGAATCAGAACCAAGACCAGGACCAGGACCAGGTGTACATGAATGTTGGTATTTCCAAGCTCCAGGTCAGAATTTGAATCAGAACCCGTGAAGTTGGATCAACTCACAAAGTTTGATTAATGTCACCTCAAGCTCAGTGGGACAATCAGGACCATAAGAACCGACGCCCCAGAGTCCAAAAGAGTACCTGGTGGCTGTTGCCATGGTGACCAGACCATCATCTGTAGATTTCATTTCAATGAAGAAACAATAACTTTCAAATCCAAAAGGTGTTGAATAAAGGCGACTGGACTTGTAGAATTTCTTGAAGATGTTTCATCCGAGTAGCTTCTTCAGTTCTGATAAACTAGTGGGAAATGAGGTTTAAATAGAAAAACTCTGTGGGAAAAACCCACCAGAAACTCTCTTGACCAGAAACTGGTGCCACCATTACCATAAAGGCTGAGTACTGGCTGGTTCGGACCATTGAGACTGGAGGCTGCGACTGACAACAGCTGGTTAGAGCTGGGTTCATAGGGCACAGTCCCACAGCGACACATAGACGCTAAGTCGGACCAACCAACACCTACAACACCAGACGGACTCCTCTGCTACGCTAACCTGGAGGAAGCCACACCGTGTATTTATGGACTCACAAAAACACACAAGAAGGGAGCCCTGCTCAGACCCATCAGCAGCAGCAGTCTGGCCTTTTTGGACTGTTTGGTGCAGGTTGAAGAAGATCGAAGCCTCAACATAGAAGTATATAGGAAACCCACACACACAGATCAACACCTGTTATTTAATTCACACCCTCTGAAACCATCATCAGGAGACGACTCAGCAGTCCACCTCCACCTGGAGGACAAAGGACACTCCTTTGAGGACACCAACCAAGTCCTGGCCAGAGAGGACGGATGGTTGGAGAGAGGAGTAAAGGAAGTCGTCTATGTCAAAGTGGAGAAACCTTCTCTAAACAGAGGAGGTGACTGAGATTTAATTTACCAACTATTTATAATTCAGTCTTGACTTCTGTCCCCAAGAAGTTTCAACAACATTCACACTTTGAGCCTCCAGGTTCCTACTGACGTAAGTAAGTGAGTAAGTAAGTAAGTAAGTAAGTAAGTAAGTAAGTAGCCCAGCATCCATTCATTCATTCATCCATCATCCATCCATTCATCCATCCATCATCCATCCATCCATCCATCCATCCATCATCCATCCATCCATCATCCATCCATTCATCCATCCATCATCCATCCACTCATCCATCCATCATCCACATCTCATCCATCCATCCATCACCATCATCATCCATCATCCACATCCATCCATCCATCCATCCCATCCATCCATCCATCATCATCCATCCACATCCATCCATCCATCCATCCATCCATCCATCTCCATCCACCCATCCATCCATCCATCCATCATCCATCATCCATCCATCATCCATCCATCCATCCATCCATCCATCCATCCATCCATCCATCCATCCATCATCCACCCATCATCCATCCATCCATCCATCCATCATCCATCCATCATCCATCATCCATCCATCATCCATCCATCCATCCATCCATCATCATCATCCATCATCCATCCATCCATCCATCCATCCATCCATCCATTCATCATCCATCCATCCATCCATCCATCCATCATCCATCCATCCATCCATCCATCCATCCATCCATCCATCATCCATCCACCATCATCCATCCATCATCATCATCCATCCATCCATCCATCCATCCATCCAACATCCATCCATCCATCATCCATCCATCATCCATCCATTCATCCATCCATCCATCCATCATCCATCCATCCATCCATCCATCCATCCATCCATCCATCCATCCATCCATCCATCCATCCATCCATCCATCCATCATCCATCATCCATCCATCCATCCATCCATCCATCCATCCATCCATCCACCATCCATCATCCACCATCCATCCATCCATCCATCCATCATCCATCCATCCATCCATCCATCATCCATCATCCATCCATCATCCATCCATCCATCCATCATCCATCCATCCATCCATCCATCCATCATCCATCCATCCATCCATCATCCACCCACTCATCCATCCATCCATCCACCCATCCACTCATCCATTCATCCATCCATCCATCCATCCATCCATCCATCCATCCATCATCCATCCACCCATCCACCCATCCACTCATCATCCATCCATCATCCATCCATCCATCCATCCATCCATCCATCCATCCATCCATCCATCCATTCATCATCCATCCATCCATCCATCCATCCATCCATCCATCCATTCATCATCCATCCATCATCCATCCATCCATCCATCCATCCATCCATCATCCACCCACTCATCCATCCATCCATCCATCCATCCATCCATCCATCCATCCATCCATCCATCCATCCACCATCCATCCATCCATCCATCCATCCATCCATTCATCATCCATCCATCCATCCATCCATCCATCCATCCATCCATCATCCATTCATCATCCATCCATCCATCATCCATCCATCATCCATCATCCATCCATCCATCCATCCATCCATCATCCATCCATCCATCCATCCATCCATTCATCATTCATCCATCCATCCACCATCCATCCATCCATCCATCCAACCATCCATCCATTCATCATCCATCCATCCATCCATCCATCCATTCATCCATCCATCCATCCATCATCCATCCATCCATCCATCCATCCATCCATCCATCCATCCATTCATCATCCATCCATCCATCCATCCATCCATCCATCCATCCATCATCATCCATCCATCCATCCATCCATCATCATCCATCCATTCATCATTCATCCATCCATCCATCCATCCATCCATCCATCCATCCATCATCCATCCATCCATCCATCCATCCATCCATCCACCATCCATTCATCCATCATCCATCCATCCTTCCATCTGTCTGTCTAGAGAATTCCCTTATTTTTATTTTTGAGGGGCGGGGCTTAGCTGGAGGCTGTACACGGCGGTTAGCGTATTTCATCGTCACTATTACTTAATATTTTATAGAATATACTAATACGTCCACTCCCTGAGACCGTCCCCCACACTCTCACTACCTGCATGGACGATTTGACCAAAGGACACAGAGGGGACGAAGTCTGGTCTGTCTTTACCAAGTGAAGCGTCTCCAACAAAGATATTACAAGATGTAAGAGGAGCCAAGGAGGGGAACGTAGCACATGCAACTTCTGCTAGGACACCCCTGAAACTGCTAGTTAGCATTAGCATTAGCATGTAGCAAGAATCCCCTAAATAATAATGAACTTAATGTAATTTCAGTCATAATTTATTCTAACTCCTAACGTCACCCAGGCTGAAACTGATGATGCATTACGCATCAATCTGAGCTGATGTGACGTGACGTTGATGATTGTCTCTCTCCAGTTTTAACATCTGACAGCGGCTGGTACACGATAAAACTTCAATTTAGTGTTTTTACTCCAAAAATACAACAAGACGCCATTTTCCTGGCTGGTGACGGTGTTGCCTCCAGCAACGTCACAGAGCTCTACTCTGCTACTTCTGTCGTTTAAGACATGAATTTCATTTACAGCATACGTACTTGTTTTTATTTACGTTAATAATAATATTAAACTTTATGTGTATTGAACTCATTGAACGTTTTAACAGCGTCAAAGTGCTGCACTTAGTTCATACACACATTAAATAAAACCTGTTTTGCATAAGGCGTGAAGTTCAAAGCCCTGGTCCACAGGTTAAAACAGAACTTACTCACTTCAACAATTCCGTCTACGCCCCTGAACCAGGACCAGGACCAGAGAGACCTCGTCCTGATTTCACGTCCCCTCCTGATAATAAGAAGTTGTAGGGTGGACCTACCGCTCAGTGTCCGTCCTCCATCTGTCCTCTTTCAGCTCTGAGACATTTCCTGGTGTTAAATGTTTCTGTTTTCATTTGCATACAGGAAGTCACTACTTCCTCTCTGCAGCTGCTCTGCTCTACTTCCTCCTCAGCAAGTCATGTGACCTGCTGTGATGTCATGTGACCTGCTGTGATGTCATGTGACCTGCTGTGATGTCATGTGACGTCATGTTTACCTGAGACAGGTGACGATCAGATGACTTCAGGAATCGCTCCAACATCCAGGAGACGGCCGTGAAGATGAAGAGATACTGGTCCTGATCAGAGAGACAGGGACAGGGACAGAGAGACAGGGACAGAGAGACAGGGACAGGGACAGAGAGACAGGGACAGAGAGACAGAGAGACAGGGACGGAGAGACAGGGACAGAGACTTTCTTTGAATCAGAGTTTCTATGATTATCTCGGACAAGACATAAAATATATGAAATAAAACTACACTAAAAACTAGATGTAAATATTAACATTAAATACTATATATTATATATTATATATATATAAATACTAGATATTATATATTATATATTATATATATATAAATATTATATATTATATATTATATATAGACACGTGTACATAAATACTAAACTATGACACATTCACACATACAGTGAATCCTCCTCCTCCACGAGCCACTCATTCATGACCCCAGTTCAAACCGGAACGTATGAACCCTGGAACCAGAACCAGAACCAGAACCAGGACCATAACCAGGACTAGAACCAGGACCAGAACCAGGACCAGAACCAGAACCAGAACCAGGACCAGGACTAGAACCAGAACCATAACCAGGACCAGGACCAGGACCAGGACCAGAACCAGGACTAGAACCAGGACCAGAACCAGGACCAGGACCATAACCAGGACTAGAACCAGGACCAGAACCAGGACTAGAACCAGGACTAGAACCAGGACTAGAACCAGGAACAGAACCAGAACCAGAACCAGGACTAGAACCAGGACTAGAACCAGGAACAGAACGAGGACTAGAACCAGGACTAGAACCAGAACCAGAACCAGAACCAGGACTAGAACCAGGACCAGGCCTAGAACCAGGACTAGAACCAGGACCAGAACCAGGACCAGAACCAGGACCAGAACCAGGACTAGAACCAGAACCATAACCAGGACCAGGACCAGGACCAGAACCAGGACTAGAACCAGGACCAGAACCAGGACCAGGACCATAACCAGGACTAGAACCAGGACTAGAACCAGGACTAGAACCATAACCATAACCAGGACCAGGACCAGGACTAGAACCAGGACTAGAACCAGGACCAGAACCAGGACCAGAACCAGAACCAGGACTAGAACCAGGACTAGAACCAGGACTAGAACCAGGACCAGGACTAGAACCAGGACTAGAACCAGGATCAGAACCAGAACCAGAACCAGGACCTACCTTGGTCTGGACTGCTGATGGTCTCTGTCTCCTGAGCTCCAGGACGATGTTCATGATGCTGAAGTCTGATGAGATTTTCTGCCAAGGACAAACAACGTCAAACAGACGTCCTCAGAGACATCTGTCCTCCAGTCTGTCCTCTACAGGACGTCTCTCATCATGTGTTACCTTGGTAACCAGCAGGTCATGGATGTAGTCAAGGGCAACGAAGACTCCGGTCCTCCCACAGCCCGCACTGAAACACACACAGTGATACACACTGAAACACACACCTAGCTGCAAGGCTAGTCTGAGGCTAATTCATTAGCTGGCTAATTAGCTACCAGCTAGCTACGTGCGATAATAATAATAAAGACATAAAATAGGACCGGTTGTTGGTGGCGGAGTTGCAGTCAGGTTTTATTTTTATTTAAAATGATCCAAAATTAACCAAAACCTCAGTTGAAATGTTGCCATTAGCTCAGGGAAGGACTAGCAGCTAGCAGCTAATAGCTAGCAGCTAGCAGCTAATAGCTAGCAGCTGGCACATGACACCTGTCAATCTCTATTACGTGAGGTAACTGTCAATGTCTCTCTTATATTTAAATGAGGTCCTTTTACATATTAATAACATTTATAGGCCGTTAATGGTGGAAACCTGGAGCCTCTAGTGGCTACTCCACGAACTGCAGCTTATCAGAGGGTCTACAGGGAGACTTCAGGGGGTGTTACCTGCAGTGAACCAGCAGGGGGGAGGGGTCAACCAGCAGGGGGGAGGAGTCAGCTCGTCGACTGATTCTGACTCGTTCCAGAAAATCCAAAATCCCTGAAGTCTCATCAGGGACCTCGTGGTCAGGCCACGACAAGAACTGGTAGTGGACCAGAGAACGGGACTCCTGCAGGAGGAGGAAGAGGAGGAGGAGGGGAGGGAGGGGTGAGGGAGGAGGAGGAGGAGGAGAGGGAGGAGGATGAGGAGGGAGGAAAGGAGAGGAGGAGGAGAGGAGGAGAAGGGGAGGAGGAGGAGGGGAGGGAGGAGGAGAGGAGAGGGAGGGGAGGGAGGAGGAGGAGGAGGAGGAGGAGGAGGGGAGGGAGGGGTGAGGAGGAGGAGGAGGAGGAGGAGGAGGGGAGGGGGGAGGGAGGAGGAGAGGGAGGAGGGTGAGGGAGGAGGAGGAGGAGAAGGGAGGAGGGTGAGGAGGAGGAGGAGGAGGAGGGGGGAGGAGGGTGAGGAGAGGAGGAGGAGGAGGAGGAGAAGGAGGAGGGAGAGGAGAGGAGGGGGAAGGGGGAGGGAGGAGAGAAGGGGAGGAGGAGGAGGGGAGGAGGGAGGAGAGGAGGAGGAGGAGGAGGGAGAGGGAGGAGGGAGGAGGAGGAGGAGGAGGAGAAGGAGAGAGGAGGAGAGATGAGGAGAGGAGGAGAGGAGGAGAGGAGGAGGAGGAGAGGAGGGAGAGGAGGAGGAGGAGAGAGAGGAAGAGAGGAGGGAGAGGAGGAGAGAGGAGGGGGAGATGAGGAGGGAAGAGAGGAGGAGGAGAGGAATGGAGGGAGGAAAGGAGGAGGAGGATGAGGAGGAGGATGAAGATGAGGAGGAGGAGGAGAAGGAGGAGGAGGAGAGGAGGGAGGAGGGGGAGGAGGAGGATGAGGAGGAGGAGAGGGAGGAGGAGGAGGAGCTTAGAGTCAGGCTATGACATCATGACGTCTTCTTTGTGTGTTTTAGCTCCACCTGCTGGAAGGAGACGTTCAGAGCTCTGATCACTGTGTCTTCGTTAGGACGCGTCTCCTCCTCCTGGACACACACAGAACAGCAGCTTCAGGTCACCCCTGGGTTCTATCGAGGTTCTATCGAGGTTCTATCGAGGTTCTACTGAGTTCTTTAAGTTCTTAAAATTCTTACGTTGCTGACGGAGAACGGACCAAAGGAAACCGTCTGATGTTCTGCAGCCCAGTAACATTCACACTTCCTCTGAACACAGAACATTCAAGATTAATAACATTATAATTATTATTATTATTATTTACACAGGAAATAAATGACCACAGGCTTTTACCTTCCCCATCTCTATCTCTCTGCAGGCCATGACTATCACCTGGAACACAGTCAGATGTTAAATATAAATGTGATGGAGGGACGATGATAAGAATTTAAATTTATTAAAATACGACACTGGGAATGAACTTTGTTCCTGATTTGAAATGGAAATGAAATAAACAAATTAACAATAAAATCAAAGTAGAATAAAATGAATCCTGACTAATTCCTGGTGTTGTGACCTTGACGTGGTGCTGCCAGATCATCCTCCAGAAATCTGTCACCGTGGAGCTGAGGGGCCCCTGAGACGCGATGTAGCAGCTGCCTGGTGTCGCCCCCTGCAGGACAGACAGCAGCATTACACCCACTGAGTGAGGGAGAGGAGGAGGAGGAGCAGGAGGAGGGAGGAAAGGAGAGGGAGGAGGAGGAGGAGGGAGGATGTGGAGGAGGATGTGGAGGAGGAGGAGATGAGGAGGAGGAGGAGGAGGAGGAGGAGGAGGATGAGGGAGGAGGAGGAGGAGGATGAAGATGAGGATGAGGATGTGGAGGAGGAGGAGGAGGAGGAGGAGGCACCTGGATGAAGCTGGCGTTGATATAATCTGAGTCGGAGTCCGAGGTCGACGGAGACAGAACCACCCGGGTCTGGTCGTCTAGAGACATCAGAGTTATTAACAAGACCTGAGACGCAGGGACAGAGACACAGGGACAGAGACAGGGGGCCGGGGGACAGAGACAGAGGGACAGGGGGACAGAGACACAGGGACAGACGCTGAGACATCCAGAGACGTACAGGGCAGGATGTCTTTGTATCTGTTCTTCTTGATGTTTTCCTTCAGAGCTCCAGCCTCAGTCGTCAAACCCAGTTCTCTCTTTAACGTGAGGGTCTGTGAACGCACCACCTGTTGAAACAGTTCTCTCTTTAACATGAGGGTCTATGAACGCACCACCTGTTGAAACAGTTCTCTCTTTAACGTGAGGGTCTGTGAACGCACCACCTGTTGAAACAGTTCTCTCTTTAACATGAGGGTCTATGAACACACCACCTGTTAAAACAGTTCTCTCTTTAACGTGAGGGTCTGTGAACGCACCACCTGTTGAAACAGTTCTCTCTTTAACATGAGGGTCTATGAACGCACCGCCTGTTGAAAACAGTCCTCTTAACATGGGGTCTGTGAACGCACCACCTGTTAAAACAGTTCTCTCTTACGTGAGGGTCTGTGAACGCACCACCTGTTGAAACAGTTCTCTCTTTAACATGAGGGTCTGTGAACGCACCACCTGTTGAAACAGTTCTCTCTTTAACATGAGGGTCTGTGAACGCACCACCTGTTAAAACAGTTCTCTCTTTAACGTGAGGGTCTGTGAACGCACCACCTGTTAAAACAGTTCTCTCTTTAACATGAGGGTCTGTGAACGCACCACCTGTTAAAACAGTTCTCTCTTTAACATGAGGGTCTGTGAACGCACCACCTGTTAAAACAGTTCTCTCTTTAACATGAGGGTCTGTGAACGCACCACCTGTTAAAACAGTTCTGTCTTTAACATGAGGGTCTGTGAACGCAACACAAGTTAATACACACTTTATTAGATTTAAACGTGTTAGCATATTAGCAGGTTAGCATCTCAACGTTAGCTCCCCAGAGCTTATTTATCAGAGACTCTAGGACGACAGGGCGTCTCCATGGTTACAGCCGGTTTCAGGAGGAAGCTGCAAGCAACATGAGAGGACGACAAGGAACAGAAACATGAGAACAAAGAACCATCAGGTTCACAACAACAGGATGAGACATGATAAAGACATGAGACACACTCAGAGGACACAGGACACAGGAGACAGGAGACAGGACACAGGAGGAGGAGGAGACAGGAGACCGAAGGAGGAGACAAGAGACCGGAGGAGGAGACAGAAGGAGACAAGAGGAGACAGGAGGAGACAGGAGGAGGAGGAGACAGGAGGAGACAGGAGGAGACAAGAGGAGGACACAGGAGGAGACGGGAGGAGGAGGAGACAGTAGGAGACAGGAGGAGGAGGAGACAGGAGGAGACAGGAGGAGAAGATGAGTAAAGTGACGTTCGAGCTCAGAGTGAAGTTTGAGTTTCGAGGTCAGACTCGGTTCTTAGTTCTTCCTGTTTCTAATTTCTCTTTGACCACAACGTTGTTTTTAGTTCAGTCTTTAATGTGACTTTCACCTCCGGGTCTCAGGCCTGCGGCACAACAACGAACCAACAACCTGCAACCTACAACCTGCAGCTAACGACTAACAATAAAGAACCAACAACCTGCAACCTACAACCTGCAACTAGAGACTAACGATAAAGAACCAACAACCTGCAACCAACAACCTGCAGCTAACGACTAACAATAAAGAACCAACAACCTGCAACTAACAACCTGCAACTAACGACTAACGATAAAGAACCAACAACCTGCAACCAACAACCTGCAACTAGAGACTAACGATAAAGAACCAACAACCTGCAACCTACAACCTGCAGCTAACGACTAACAATAAAGAACCAACAACCTGCAACCTACAACCTGCAACTAACGACTAACAATAAAGAACCAACAACCTGCAACTAACAGCCTGCAACTAATGACTAACAATAAAGAACCAACAACCTGCAACCTACAACCTGCAACTAACGACTAACAATAAAGAACCAACAACCTGCAACCTACAACCTGCAACTAGAGACTAACAATAAAGAACCAACAACCTGCAACCAACAACCTGCAACTAACAGCCTGCAACTAGAGACTAACAATAAAGAACCAACAACCTGCAACCAACAACCTGCAACTAGACACTAACAATAAAGAACCAACAACCTGCAACTAACAACCTGCAACTAACAACTAACAATAAAGAACCAACAAACTGCAACAAACAACCTGCAACTAACAACTAACAATAAAGAACCAACAACCTGCAACCTACAACCTGCAGCTAACGACTAACAATAAAGAACCAACAACCTGCAACAAACAACCTGCAACTAACGACTAACGATAAAGAACCAACAACCTGCAACTAACGACTAACGATAAAGAACCAACAACCTGCAACTAGAGACTAACGATAAAGAACCAACAACCTGCAACTAACAACCTGCAACTAATGACTAACAATAAAGAACCAACAACCTGCAACTAACAACCTGCAACTAATAACTAACAATAAAGAACCAACAACCTGCAACTAACAACCTGCAACTAGAGACTAACAATAAAGAACCAACAACCTGCAACCAACAACCTGCAACTAACAGCCTGCAACTAATGACTAACAATAAAGAACCAACAACCTGCAACCTACAACCTGCAGCTAACGACTAACAATAAAGAACCAACAACCTGCAACAAACAACCTGCAACTAACGACTAACGAAAAAGAACCAACAACCTGCAACTAACGACTAATGATAAAGAACCAACAACCTGCAACTAGAGACTAACGATAAAGAACCAACAACCTGCAACTAACAACCTGCAACTAACGACTAACAATAAAGAACCAACAACCTGCAACAAACAACCTGCAACTAACGACTAACGATAAAGAACCAACAACCTGCAACTAACGACTAACAATAAAGAACCAACAACCTGCAACTAGAGACTAACGATAAAGAACCAACAACCTGCAACTAACAACCTGCAACTAATGACTAACAACAAAGAACCAACAACCTGCAACTAACAACCTGCAACTAACAACTAACAATAAAGAACCAACAAACTGCAACCTACAACCTGCAGCTAACGACTAACAATAAAGAACCAACAACCTGCAACAAAAAACCTGCAACTAACGACTAACGATAAAGAACCAACAACCTGCAACTAACGACTAACGATAAAGAACCAACAACCTGCAACTAGAGACTAACGATAAAGAACCAACAACCTGCAACTAACAACCTGCAACTAATGACTAACAATAAAGAACCAACAACCTGCAACTAACAACCTGCAACTAATAACTAACAATAAAGAACCAACAACCTGCAACTAACAACCTGCAACTAACGACTAACAATAAAGAACCAACAACCTGCAACTAACAACCTGCAACTAACGACTAACGATAAAGAACCAACAACCTGCAACTAACAACCTGCAACTAGAGACTAACGATAAAGAACCAACAACCTGCAACTAACAACCTGCAACTAATGACTAACGATAAAGAACTAACAACCTGCAACTAACAACTAACAACTAACAACTAACAACAAGCCTGTGGAAAATCATAAATAGAGCATAAAATAGAAACATATATGAATAGATGAATAGATGAATAGATAGACAGATAGACAGATAGACAGATAGATAGATAGATAGATAGATAGATAGATAGATAGATAGATAGACAGACAGACAGACAGACAGACAGACAGACAGATAGATAGATAGACAGACAGACAGACAGACAGACAGATAGACAGATAGATAGATAGATAGATAGATAGATAGATAGATAGATAGACAGACAGACAGACAGACAGACAGACAGACAGATAGATAGATAGATAGATAGACAGACAGACAGACAGATAGACAGATAGATAGATAGACAGACAGATAGATAGATAGATTTTAAACTGTTAAACTTTCACCCGTTCAGAACAAACGTGAACTCTTGGGTCTTAAAATGTGACCGTTCTGGTTCTGATGAGTTCATTCACTGTAACTTAAACCTGAATCATGTGTAGACGTCGTCTCTCATTCTAATTAACGCTGAGGAACCAGGTTTTATTTCTTTCTCCTCCATCGTTTCTGCTCTTTTCTTTGAGTTTCTGTCTCTCATGTCCAGAATTCTCTGAGCCGTGACTCCTGCTTTGAATATTCAGATGAGGTTTCCAGGAAAATAAAAGGCTTGTCAGAGAAATGAAAGGTGGACGTTGCGCCAACGTGTAGCGCCCAGAACAAACCACCTCCACCCTCAGACTTACTCAAGCTCCCCTCAACTTCTCCTCACGACTTTTAGAGTCAAAACTAAAAGATGAAACTCACACTGTACTCCTGATCCATGGCCCCAGGGTCCAGAGTCTTCATGGTGGACAGCAGCGAGGACAGGAGCTCCATGTCTGCACGAGGTCTCAGCTCTGAGGCAATGATCAGCCTGTATCTCTCTAACCTGGACAACCAGGAAGTCTGAATGAAATAACCCTGTGAGAGGCTTCCTTCCTGAACAAAACCACAGAGACCTTTAGACCTCTGGATCCGAGTCAGTCACATGATCCCTACCTGAAACTGGAGGAGGAGGAGCTATGTGGATGTGGATTAAAGCTTTGAGACCAGATTCATCCCAGAACTGTAACTTCAGGTTAAACAGAGTGAAGACAGGAACGAGTGACGCTTGGTTTTATTCTGGTTAATTAGCAGCTGATCATTAGATCCAGTCAGAGCTCAGAGGAGGAAGTGGTCTGCACTAAAGTTAAAGTACTGTAAAATGCTCCATCATAACCGTATATACTGCACTCATTATTGTCTTCATGGTTACATGTCCTGATCGTAATATAAATCCTGCTTATTAACATAAACTCTGGTTCATGGGTTCTATAAAACATGTGGAGACCATTTAAGTATAAATACTTAAGTCTTCATTAAAAACATATTTCATAAACTTCTCACGATATATGTTGCTACAACTCAATCTGAATTAAAATAGTGTGAAAACACAGCAGCTGGTCCCGGAAACAGCGTCAGAGTGAGACCTCTGTCCACCTCTCTGTCCGGAACGCGTCAGTGAGACTCTGTCCCCTTCTCTGGTGTCCCGGAACAGCGTCAAGTGAACTTGTCCAGTCCTTCTGTCCGAAACGCGTCAAGTGAACCCTGTCAGCTCCTTCTCTGGTCCCTGGTCCCGGAAACAGCGTCAGAGTGAGACCTCTGTCCAGCTCCTTCTCTGGTCCCTGGTCCCGGAAACAGCGTCAGAGTGAGACCTCCGTGTCCGCTAGCCTAGCCTGCTAGCCCAGTAAACATGGCGGTGTCTCAGGCTCTGTCCGAGGAGGAGTTTCATCGGATGCAGGTGAGGAGACGTGACCTGGGTTCAGCACCGGTCCGGCGGGCTGAGCCACAGGTTTCTGGCCGGGTAGACGGACCACTAGTCCGGCTCAGCAGCCAGGGACGTTAGCCTGAGCGCTAACAGCTAGCAGTTAGCCTGAGTCTTAACAGTTAGCCTGAGTGACGGGGTTAATTAGTTCAGGATCTGGTCGATGTGTCTGTGAGTGATAAATTATCACCTGAACCTTAACCCTGTCCACAGCAGGTCTGCTAACAGCTAGCCTAGCACCCTGATGCTAACCGCTACTTCTGGCTGACAGCTAGCATGCTAATATGTTAGCATCACTCACGGGAAAGTCACGGGGTCTGGGGGTGGGGGTGACTGGTGGTGGGTGCTTGTGGATTAAAGATGAACAGAAGAGCTAACAGCTGTTAGCATGATGCTAACAGCTGTTAGCTCTTATCCTGTGTTATAATGAGGTTGAATGATTATGAGCTCTGACGTGTTTCCATGGAGACTGATGGTATCACGTGTTAAACGTCACTGTTTACACATTAAGCCTCTAGTATTTTTACTATTTTTACATTCACACATTTAATGTTTCCTCTGAAGGACAGCGGTGTCCTCTCAGACTCCGTCTCTGACTCTGTCTCAGACTCTGTCTCCGTCTCTGACTCTGTCTCCGTCTCAGACTCTGTCTCCGTCTCTGACTCCGTCTCAGACTCCGTCTCTGACTCTGTCTCAGACTCTGTCTCAGACTCTGTCTCCGTCTCTGACTCCGTCTCAGACTCTGTCTCAGACTCTGTCTCTGACTCTGTCTCCGTCTCTGACTCCGTCTCTGACTCTGTCTCAGACTCTGTCTCTGTGGAGGAGACACCCGAGCATCTCAGCTGGTTTAAGGTCGGGGTCAGAGGTCAGAGGATGAGATATGAGGCACCATTATCTGTCTATTGGAGGATTCTGAGACAAACCCACTGAAGCCGTCCCACTGCACGTCCAGCTCCTGTCCAGCTCCTGTCCAGCTCCTGTCCGCTCTGGGACGTTCCAGCCAGAGATTGACCCACATCACAATAAAACCACACAATGAATTCAGTTACGTGGATTTCACTCAGTCAGTGAACAAACAATGTGAGATATAACCGTGTCCATGTCACAGATGCAAACCGGCCGACGTGTTTGCAGTAGGGAACAGCTGATCGTGCTGCGTAGCCTGTAGTCTTTCCCAGGGACAGACACCAGACCCCCAGAGATGCTCTGGAAGAGTCGCCGCGGAAACCGCTCAGGAAAACGTCACCATGGGAACCGGGAGATCTTTATTCAACAAGATGGACGAGTTGGTCGCGCTCACACGACACCAGCGTTAGTGCAGAGAAATGATCCTCCTGTTCAGGAGACCGGGCTCATACCTGGACAGGAGGACGAACGGCTGCGTGAACGTGAGGTGGTGTAAACTACAGCGCGGCATAACACTGGGTAACACCGAATACCGCTAGTTTTTCTGTTATGACACGTATTTTTTATATACTGGTGTATTTGATTACACAGCGGTGGGAACTCTGCGCGGTGAGACAGTTTCAGACCGGACCATTTTCAGTGTAGCGCCTCTAAACACACATGCGTGTCCGCGAAGCTGGTGAAGATGAGAAGGTAGAACGAGAGGACTTGTGCCAAAAAGGTGCAGTGTTGTTTTTTTGTTGTTTGTTTCGTCCCTGATTCCTGGGGACAGTCCCCGCCTCGGATGGCCTGTCCCCCAGTTATAGCTGTCCCCAATTTTAGCTTTTTATGAATGAGAAAAAAGATGTTGCCCACAGACTACAGTTATTACGGTAGCTGGTTGCGCTGCTATGGACGTTTTTTTGTTGTTGCTGTAAACGTCCCAGATTTCCACAGCTGCAGTCAACACGAACACGGGGTCATGAAACCTGCTTCACTACTAGTGTGGGTTTACTCTGCAGCGTTTACTCATCGTCACAGTGACGTAGTCCGTCCTATAGTCTATATTCTACTGCATCAGTTCCTCTCAGCCAGTAGAAAATGCTGTGTTTATTTTTAACCTCCTCCCACGGTGGAGAGGGAGGCAGCTTCCACACCTGTGACAGAACTGATCCACATGGGGAGGACATCAACACCATAACGGACTGAATAACAGACCACATTCATTTCTGCTTTGAGAAAAGTGTTCTCCCACCACCCTGTAAGAACCAGGTCTTCAGCCTAAGCCTCAATCTGAGGGTGGTGCCACACATCTGGAACACCTCCTGCATGGCCCCTAAAACATGGCCCCTAAAACACGGCCCCTAAAACACGGCCCCTAAAACATGGCCCCTAAAACACGGCCCCTAAAACATGGCCCCTAAAACACGGCCCCTAAAACACGGCCCCTAAAACATGGCCCCTAAAACATGGCCCCTAAAACATGGCGCCTAAAACATGGCCCCTAAAACATGGCCCCTAAAACATGGCGCCTAAAACATGGCCCCTAAAACATGGTGCCTAAAACATGGCCCCTAAAACACGGCCCCTAAAACACGGCCCCTAAAACATGGCGCCTAAAACATGGCGCCTAAAGACCTCAGCAGCTACAGACCGGAGGCTCTCACATCCCATCTGATAACAGACTGATACTGAAGCACCTCCTCTCTGAGGTGGCCCCTCTATGGGCCCCTCCATGCCCCTCCATGCCCCCTCCATGCCCCTCCATGCCCCTCCATGCCCCTCCATGCCCCCTCCATGCCCCTCCATGCCTCTCTATGGGCCCCTCCATGCCCCTCCATGCCCCTCCATGCCCCTCCATGCCCCCTCCATGCCCCTCCATGCCCCTCTATGGGCCCCTCCATGCCCCCTCCATGCCCCCTCCATGCCCCTCTATGGGCCCCTCCATGCCCCTCCATGCCCCTCCATGCCCCTCCATGCCCCTCCATGCCCCCTCCATGCCCCTCCATGCCTCTCTATGGGCCCCTCCATGCCCCTCCATGCCCCTCCATGCCCCTCATGGGCCCCTCCATGCCCCTCCATTGCCCATGCCTCCTACATGCCCCTCCATGCCCCTCTATGGCCCCTCCATGCCCCTCCATGCCCCTCCATGCCCCTCCATGCCCCTCCATCCATGCCCCTCATCCCCCATGCCTCTCTATGGGCCCCTCCAATGCCCCTCCATGCCCCTCCATGCCCCTCCATGCCCCCTCCATGCCCCTCCATGCCCCTCATGCCCCTCCATGCCCTCATGCCTCATGGCCCCTCCATGCCCCTCCATGCCCTCCATGCCCCTCCATGCCCCTCCATGCCCTCCTGCCTCATGCCCCTCTATGGCCCCTCCATGCCCCTCCATGCCCCTCATGCCCCCTGCCCCTCCATGCCCTCCATGCCCCTCCATGCCCCTCCATGCCCCTCATGCCCTCCATGCCCCTCCATGCCCTCCATGCCTCTCTATGGGCCCTCCATGCCCCTCATGCCCCTCCATGCCCTATGCCCCTCCATGCCCTCATGCCCCCATGCCTCATGGCCCCTCCATGCCCTCATGCCCCTCCATGCCACCCTCCATGCCCCCTATGCCCCTCCTCTCTATGGGCCCCTCCAGCCCTCCATGCCTTATGCCTCATGGACCCACTTCGGTTTGCCCACCGTCCTAATGTGGGAGTGGAGGACGCCGTCATCTTCCTGCTTCTTTGTGTTCAGGATGAATCAGCTGATCTGTAACGTTGTTGTTTGTGTTCAGGATGAATCAGCTGATCTGTAACGTTGTTTATGTTCAGGATGAATCAGCTGATCTGTAACGTTGTTGTTTGTGTTCAGGATGAATCAGCTGATCTGTAACGTTGTTGTTTGTGTTCAGGATGAATCAGCTGATCTGTAACGTTGTTGTTTTCAGGCTCAGCTGTTGGAGCTCAGGACTCAGAACTACCAGCTGTCTGATGATCTGAGGAAGAACTCTGCAGGTAAAACTTTCTTTCGTGTCCAGGTGCGTATCTGATTTCCCAGCATGCACTGGGGCTGCACTGCATCCATCAGGATGTGACTTCTGACCTCTGGTGGCGAAGCAACACAGTTCAGCTTGAGTTCATGGGTTCACAGCTGCTGTTATTATTATGTTTATAATCCTATGTTAATTTATGACGGTATATATTTCCTCCTCTTCACCTTCTTATAATATCTTTTGACATTTCAGATGAAACTTTATTTATTCATCATTATTATTATATATTATTGTTATTCTTATTTATTTACACTGTCTTTTGTGTTTCAGAGCTGAACGCCGTCCGTCAGAAGAATGCGTCTCTGGAGAAAGACTATAGCAAAGCTCAGAAGGTAACAGGCCCATTAATAAGTGATATCGATAATAACCGGACATAATGAATAATTAATGATGCATAATGAATGATGGATGCTGATTGGACGCTGTTTGTCTTTCCAGGCTTTAAATAAGAGCAGAAAAGCTCAGGTGAGTCTCACTGAACTGAATTAACTTAATTAATAATGAGACATTTCTTGTCTTTGATCTTCTCCACATGTGGAGACACATTTTAATGACATGAAAAGTTTTTATTCATATAGAACAATCTGTTTGACATCTCTTCTCTCCGTCCCTGTCTCCTGTCCCTGTCTCCATCCCTGCCTCCGTCTCTGCCTCTGTCTCTGTGTCCTGTCTCTGTCTCCTGTCCCTGTCTCCTGCCTCTGTCTCCTGCCCCTGTCTCCTGTCCCTGTCTCCTGTCCCTGTTTCCATCCCTGTCTCCATCCCTGCCTCTGTCCCTGTCTCCTGCCTCTGTCTCCTGCCTCTGTGTCCTGTCTCCTGTCCCTGTCTCCATCCCTGTCCCTGCCTCTGTCTCTGTCTCCTGTCCCTGTTTCAATCCCTGTCCCTGCCTCTGTCTCTGTCTCCATCCCTGCCTCCGTCTCTGCCTCTGTCTCTGTCCCTGTTTCCATCCCTGCCTCTGTCTCTGTCTCCATCCCTGTCTCTGTCCCTGTCTCCTGCCTCTGTCTCCTGTCCCTGTCTCCATCCCTGCCTCTGCCTCTGTCTCCTGTCCCTGTCTCCATCCCTGTCTCCATCCCTGTCTCCGTCTCTGTCTCCATCCCTGTCTCCATCCCTGCCTCTGTCTCCTGTCCCTGTCTCCATCCCTGTCTCCATCCCTGCCTCTGTCTCCTGTCTCTGTCCTTGTCTCCTGTCTCTGTCTCCATCCCTGTCTCCATCCCTGCCTCTGCCTCTGTCTCCTGTCCCTGTCTCCTGTCCCTGTCTCCATCCCTGTCCCTGCCTCCGTCTCTGTCTCTGTCTCCTGTCTCTGTCTCCATCCCTGCCTCCGTCTCTGTCTCCATCCCTGTCTCCATCCCTGCCTCTGCCTCTGTCTCCTGTCTCCTGTCCCCTGTCCCTGTCTCCATCCCTGTCCCTGCCTCCGTCTCTGTCTCTGTCTCCTGTCCCTGCCTCTGCCTCTGTCTCCTGTCCCTGCCTCTGCCTCTGCCTCTGTCTCTGTCTCCTGTCCCTGTCTCCTGTCCCTGTCTCCTGTCCCTGCCTCTGTCTCTGTCTCTGTCTCCTGTCCCTGCCTCTGTCTCTGTCTCCTGTCCCTGTCCCTGTCCAGGAGGTGGACGCTCTCCTCAGTGAAAATGAGATGCTCCAGGTGAAGCTTCACAGTCAAGAGGAAGATTTTAGACTCCAAAACAAAACCCTGATGTCTGAACTGTCCAAGGTATGTCCCCCGTGTCCTCATGTCTTCTTCTTATTCTTATTTTTCATCTTCCTCCCTTTTTTGTCCCTTAACTAGGTTATATATCAAACGTTTCTACATGAAAACGTGTGTTTTGATGGGGATCTGTGTGCTAGCTCTGAGCTAGCCGAGGCTGGGGGGGGGGGGGACAGTCCCACAGTGGGTTATCATCTCACTGTGGGAGTAGCCAAGGCTTCGCCTGAGACTTCACGTATGTAGCTACAGATCTGAATAATGATAAAATACCCCCAGAGTCAGCGAGAGCAGGGGCAGATGATGACTCACCATTGGCTGATACGGTTATTGACTCTGGAACCGACTTGACTACGGAGCGGCAGAACTTTTTAATAGACGCTAGTGGTTCAGATGGAAATGGGAAGAAGCAGCAGGTTTGTGTTTGTGGATGCCAGGAAATAACAAGGGAGGAAAACGTGCCTGGTACAGGGAACGCAGGGAACCCGCATTGATAGCTACTCTTTAAGAAGCGTATCAAGTCAGTCGGTTGAAGTCCAGCGACAGGAAGTAACCCACAGGATATCAGCATCTCTAACGCTGAGGCAGGTACTAGCACGGACAACAAGAGCATAGCCAAGGAGGGAGAAGACCAGTGGTCAGAAACAAGGGGGACGTGGTCGGGCACAGCTGGAACTAGGAACTGGGAGGACATCAATAATGGTTTGGCCAGAGCGTTAGGTGATTTTAGTAGAGGATAAGATGGAGAGGAAGGCAGATATAATCTACGATGACGGTAAGGAAAGATTTGGCATCAGTGAGAAGCAGAAGAAACCAGAGGTAGTTAGGTCTAGATGTCAGCAGGAAATAGATAGACTTATAGAGGAGAGGAGAATGTTTAAGAGGCAGTGGAAGAAATCTACAGAGGAGGAGAAGAAAGACATTAACTGCTTACAGGCTGGTGTGAAGGAACAAAGAGCCGAGAGCATCAGGAAAAATAGGAGAAGGAAAGAGCTAGAGTAGCATTCTATAGGGACACATTTAGATTTATGAAGTCACTATTTAGTAAAGAGAAGAATGGCAGCCTGATGGTGCTGAAGCAGGAACTGGAGGACTACATGGTGGAGGTACATAAACATAAGGAAAGGTTTAGGAAGATGGCACTCGTCCCTGATATTCCACCGATCGGAGAAATAGGCAGTCAGTGTGATGTTAGCTCACCAAGGTGGAGAGAGGGTCAGGAGGTGGTGAGGCCTCTTCAGCCCTGGGACCTAACGGAGTCCTGTATCAGCTGCATAAAAGATGAATGCACCAGATGTACTGAGATACTGAGGTAGTTTGGACGAAACAGGTCATTCCCAAGGCATAGAGCCGGGGGGATGTTCATTCCCAAAGAGAAGGGCTCAGTAGAGATAAGTCAGGTTAGACCAGTTTGCTTAATGTTGTGGGGAAGTTCTTCTTCAGTGTTGTGTCATAGAGTCTGTGCAGGTACTTGGAGGAAAATGGCTTGATTGATACATTGGTGCAAAAGGCCAGAATCCCCGGCTGTTCTGGATGCTTAGAGGACACCAGCATGATCTGGAACCAAATCCAGTTAGTAAAGCGAGAGAAGAGAGACCTGCATGTGATATTTCTAGACCTGACTAATGTGTTTGGTTCAGTTCCTCACAGTTTGTTATGGGAAGCTTGTGATTGATTTAGAGTTCCAGGCAGTATCAAAGGCCTAGTCAAAGCTTACTCTGCAGATATACAGCTCTGCTTTACGACAGCAGAGTATACTACAGCATGGCAGCAGCTAGAGGTAGGCATCATGGCATCATGGCAGGGTGTACAATCTCTCCACTAGCCTTTACAACGGCAATGGAGGTGATTATTGGCCTCGAAACAGGTGGTAGGTGGAGAAAAGCTGCATGGAGGGCTTCACCTCCCCCCAGTTAGACTGTGACGTCTACTGCTCCATGTACTAGCAGACTGCTGGATAAGTTAAACAGCGACTTGCAGTGGGCTGGGATGAAGGTGAAGCCGAGTAAGTCTAGGAGCATCTCAGTTGTTAAAGGAAAGGTAGTAGATAAGAAGTTGGTTATAAATGAGGAGGTGATTCCCACAGTGATAGAGAAGCCAGTGAAGAGTCTGGGAAGGTGGTATGATACAAGTCTTAGCGATGTAGCACAGTTTGAGGGATTGAGACAAGATATGATCCACAGCATTTCAAGCATAGACCGATCAGGGCTCCCAGGAAAGCTGAGGCTATGATGTATCCAGTTTGGGTTATTGCCCCGACTAATGTGGCCACTGACAGTGTATGAGGTCCCTCTGACAAAGGTTGAGAAGCTTGAAAGGATGATTAACTCATTAATTAGGAGATGGCTTGGTGTCCCACGCTGCTTAAGCATCACAGCCTTGTTGGAAAGACTACTGGAGCTCCGTAATAGTTAACAGGATTTCATGTGAAGGTTAACGAGTGACTCTTACTCAGTCAAAAGATCCAGTATCAGGCTACAGCCCCCACGGTTAAAACAGGGAGGAAGTGGAACCAAAGAGACGTGGTTCAGGAGGCGCAGGCTGCCCTCAGGCATCATGGGATATCATGGGTTATGTGCAGTAAGGACATGGAGGCCTGGGACTGTGTGCAGGAAAACCTCTGTGGAGCAAGGCATCAGTAACAGAAGAGGAAGATGGTAGTGGAGGAAATTCATAGGCCAGAGGAAGCAATGAGATGCAGGAAGGCAGTGTCACGGGCTAAAGCAAGGACAGTGGGTGAACTGGGAGTGTAGAGAAAAGGAAGGTGTCGTGGAGAGAGCTGTGGAGCGTGGAGGCTGTGTGAGTTGGGCATTAATGGGAAAGAACAGAAGGTTGCTGTAAAAAATATGTCCCTGGCAGTAGCCCGTGTCTCCATGTCCCCATGTCCTCATGTCTCTATGTCCTCTCCAGCTTTGTACTCAGATCGAGCAGCTGGAGCAGGAGAACCAGGAACTGAAGGGAGGAGGAGCCTCTGCATTGGCCACGCCTCCTAACTCTGCCTCCAGCCCCGTGGACGAGGAGATGCTTCGCCTCCAGGCCGAGAATGCCACCCTCCAGAAGAAGATGAGAGGTACGGGTCCAGGTACAGGGTTAGGGGTCCAGGCAGGGGGTCCAGGTGTGGGGTCCAGGTGTGGGGTCCAGCTACAGGGTTAGGGGTCCAGGCAGGGGGTCCAGGCAGGGGGTCCAGGTGTGGGGTCCAGGCAGGGGTCCAGGCAGGGGTCCAGGCAGGGGTCCAGGCAGGGGTCCAGGTGTGACAGGTGTGATGTTTCTCCAGCCCTCCAGGACCTCTACGACAAGGAGGTCCAGAAACCGCTGGTCTCCCAGAGCAGCCAGAGTGTTACCACGGAGACAGACGGGGCCAATGGAGTCTCTGATGTCACAGAGCGACGGGAGGAGCCAGCGGGAGGCGGAGCCAGCAAGGACCAGGAAGAGGTGAAGCTGAGGCTCAGGAAGCAGAAGATGAAGGGCCGGGTCTACTAAGATCCCAGAACACGTGCGCTAATGTATGTGTGGGCTTTAACTGTGATCTGCAGGTGATTTACTGAGACTGACTGTGTAAATGACAGCAGGAGCAAACATCTGTCTGTAAGTGACGGCTTTAAGTGGCTACTGGTGTTCACTGTACAGACTCGCAGAGAGTAGAGCGACTTCTGTTGGCGTCACATAGAAGGTGTTGGCTGAAGAGGAAAATAATAACGAGAATTTCCCCATTGTGGGATGAATAAAGGCATATCTTATCTTATCATTACCTTAAATAAACACATGACCAGTGAGAGTGAAACACAAAAGAATATAATTATAAGACACTGTGCAGTGACAGACTGACAAATATAAGAGGCCTCATTTAACTGTGCACGGATGAAAAAATAAAAATATATATGAATACGTGTGAATTCCCCATATTGAATATTCATTGAGGCTAACGTGCTAACTGGATGCCAACGTGCTACTTTGCACCTTTGAAAGACGCAACCCTTAGCGCGTGCTGTTAGTGTATTAGCGGATTGTACGTTTGCACACGTTTTTATACACGCAAACCTTTAGTAGATCTGGCCCAAAGTGTGGTGGTAAATATCTGATCCCAAAGGCCAGGATCTGAAACTCAATCTAATAAAGTTTGTTTCTGTCTCCGACTCAGACTGAGCTACAGCAGAAACTCCAGCAGATACATGGTGAGTTCACTACACTTAGACACTTAGACTCTCAGACATTTAGACATTTAGACTTAGACACTTAGACTTTTAGACACTTAGACATTTAGACATTTAGACTTAGACACTTAGACACTTAGACTCTTGGACATTTAGACACTTAGACACTTAGACACTTAGACTCTCAGACATTTAGATATTTAGACTTAGACATTTAGACACTTAGACACTTAGACATTTAGACACTTAGACTCTTAGACATTTAGACTTAGACACTTAGACTCTTAGACATTTAGACATTTAGACATTTAGACACTTAGACACTTAGACATTTAGACACTTAGACTCTTAGACATTTAGACTTAGACACTTAGACATTTAGACACTTAGACTCTTAGACATTTAGACTTAGACACTTAGACATTTAGACTCTTAGACATTTAGACATTTAGACTCTTAGACACTTAGACATTTAGACACTTAGACTCTTAGACATTTAGACTTAGACACTTAGACACTTAGACACTTAGATTTAGACACTTAGACTCTTAGACATTTAGACACTTAGACACTTAGACATTTAGACACTTAGACTTAGACACTTAGACATTTAGACATTTATACACTTAGACTCTTAGACACTTAGACATTTAGACACTTAGAATCTTAGACATTTAGACACTTAGACATTTAGACTTAGACTCTTAGACATTTAGACTGTTAGACATTTAGACATTTAGACTCTTAGACATTTAGACATTTAGACTTAGAGAATTAGACTCTTAGACATTTAGACATTTAGACTTAGAGAATTAGACTCCTAGACACTTAGACATTTAGACTTTGAGACTTAGACACAGATTCAGAGAGAAGTTAGAAACTTAGCGACGAGTAAAAAGATAAAACGAGACAAGATTAATATAAAATAAGCTTAAATGTGATTTAGTAAAATAATCAAAATCTGTTCAGAATCATTATGAACCACTGCAGTAAAGAAGTTATCAAAACAGTGTCCACTCTGGTCCAGTTGTTGATCAGTTGCTTAGCAACAGTGTCTCATGGCATTTCCTTGTCCATTGAGGGAGGGAAGTAAACTCCAACATCCAGGAGCAGGTCTCCATCCGTCCTTAGAGTCCTGAAGACGAGTGTCTCCTGTAAAGGACAACTCCGTCTCTTCACTTGTCCACTCATTTCTCTCAGTCTCAGTCAAAAAAGGTTCAGCAGCTTTTACAGAAGTGACCTGAGACGAATTTATATCATATTACATTATACAGTTGAACCCTTCACGTTATGAACACACAGGGACAGAGACAAGTGTTTATAAATCACAGAAATCATCAGAATTATTTTATTGATCCCAGGAAAATTACTTTTTGTTCCAGCAGCTCCTTCTCAGAGTACCAGCGTTAAGAACAAAGAGCAATGTAGGCAATAGGGATGAGTACGAGTAAGTAGACAATTACAGTGAGAATACACGCATCAATGTAGAAAATATAATACTTTATAAAATATAAATATAAAATGTAGGAAATATATACAACAATATGTACAAGCATAAGTGAACCTGTGTTCCGAGTTGTTGAATATGTTATAACTGGCTTAATGTCCTAATTTACCCAGAATTCCTGGTAACAGTCTCCACCCCGTCCCTTTTAGGTGTCTCAGAGAAGACAGCGCTGGGCTGGTCGGAGCTGGAGACGTCCCTGAACACCGAGCGGGAGGAGAAGAGGCTCCTGAGGGAGCAGATCCACCACCTGGAGGTACAGGTGATCGCATCTAACTCACCCCACTGCTCATTATAACCTGGAGGTACAGGTGATCGCATCTAACTCACCCCACTGCTCATTATAACCTGGAGGTACAGGTGATCGCATCTAACTCACCCCACTGCTCATTATAACCTGGAGGTACAGGTGATCGCATCTAACTCACCCCACTGCTCATTATAACCTGGAGGTACAGGTGAACGCATCTAACTCACCCCACTGCTCGTTACAACCTGGAGGTACAGGTGAACGCATCTAACTCACCACACTGCTCATTATAACCTGGAGGTACAGGTGATCGCATCTAACTCACCCCACTGCTCATTATAACCTGGAGGTACAGGTGATCGCATCTAACTCACCCACTAATGGGGTAAAAGGTAAATCTCTTTTTGAACTACCATCATCTTTAAGGAAAACTAAATTCAAGGAGATGATAGTAAGTTCAACTTTCATTGAACTTTGCATTTCTGATCTTTAAATACGAATAAAGTGCAACTCAAGGCATGTTGTTGCAGTTAAACGTGTACTAATGTGTGCTAAGGCTAATAAAGTAATTTGTTAACCTTAAGCTAATGTTAGCCACACACTCATTTCAATAAGCTCACACTGAGAAGCCTCTCAGCCAATCAGGGGGAATCATACACGGGCCAAACGGACGGCAACGACCAAATACGTCTCAATTCAAGAAAACAGCTTCAAGCACAGAAACGATGCAAAATCACAAACTCAAACACAACTTTAAACGAAGTACAAAAAGAGAAAAAACGTGCTGTAAAAAACAAAGACAGATGCGTCATCATGAAACGTGCTGCAAATGAAAAACGCTGCATTACCGGTCACTACAAACGTCTCCAAACCTGAAGGGGGCGCTCCTGGCGTACCAGCTCAGTGGAGAGACACACGGGGCGGAGCTATAGAGTAAAACAGAGTTGCTACCGTATTAATGTCTATGGTTGCGACACGCTGTGATGTCGCCGCTCGCGCTGTCACGTGGTTCAAGGAGCCTCAGTAGTTCCAAACAAACTGTCATGGCGGCCATTGTTTTTATGGGACAGACTAAGCTGTTGCACAGTAAATATCAAAATAAAATACACACGTTTTTGCACTGTTGTATGTATGTTAGTGTCAGTTATGCTTTTGAGCTGTGGGGTTTATAATCAAAAGTACTGCACTGATAATAAACCTTTGGAGGAAAAAGTTCATGTTAGCTTGGCTATGCTACTCACATGAGTGATGCTAACTTTACAAGGTTGGTTGTTCTGTATTTGCACTTAGATAAACAAGTTACCATTTAATTTTTTACTATTATTGGACTATTATTATTAAACTCTTAGCACTTACCTGTTTTGTGAAATATCAGCTTTTCCAAAGTACGTTTTATCTTTATTACCAAGTTTAGTTATTTTAAAAGGACACGTAGGAGACGAAAGGACATTTAGTTCTTTTTGTAGGACATGTAGGAGATTAAAGGACATTTAGTTCTTTTTGTAGGACATGAATCAGAACCATGGAGACTTGAAGATGGAGCCATGTATCAGATCAAACAACCACTAATTATGTTTGAATATGATCAGTCAGAATCTAACTCTACAAGCGGTTATTCACATGTTGGAGCTGATGGGCTGGAATAAGTTTGACTGGTACAAAAGTTGTTAAGTAAACAAGATTTTTATTAAAAAAATATTGAAACAAGAACATGCAAACTAGACTCAGACCTGGACCTACAGCTGTGACACGGGTGGAGACAGAGACAGAACAGTTGGCTGAACTATTGTGCATGAAAATACGGCGTGAACGGTGATGTGACTTTTATTTGATTCTATTTATATATTGTGTTTATATCACTGCTGCACATTTGCTGGTAGATTATTGTTGTTATTTAGATGAGTATTAATACTCTTCACTACCTCTTGATGTACACACACAGTGGAGATACTTCATAACTTCTGTCATTAACAGACATAACACCCACTGTGCAGCGTTGTATGGAAGACTGATAACGGGTGTTTTATATCAGTCTCTAATCATTTTATCTTATTTAACAGGCTAATCTACAAGCAAATGTGCAGCCTTGTAACATCTGATGTAAAATACAATAAAATAAACATCACGTAATGTGCAGCAGTGATATAAACATAATATATAAATATAATCAAGTAAAAGTCACATCACCGTTCACGCTGTATTTTCATGCACAATGACTCAGTCAGCTGTTCTGTCCCTCTCTCTGCCCCGTGTGTCTCCACTGAGCTGTTACGCTATGAGCGCCCCCTGCAGGTTTGGAGAACTTCCATTTGTAGTGACCGGTAATGCAGCGTTTTTCGTTTGCAGATCGTTTCTTGGTTTGCATCGTTTCTCTATTTGCAGCGTGTTTCATGATGACGCATCTGTCTTTGTTTTCTCTTTTTGTTCTTCCTTTAGAGTTGTGTTTGAGTTTGTGATTTCGCATCGTTTCTGTACTTGAAGCTGTTTTCTCGAATTGAGACGCATTGGGTCATTGTCGTCCGTTTGGCCCGTGTCCGTTTACAAATTAGTATTAAAGCATTTAAACAGTGGCGTTGTACAGTCAGAGGAGGCAGATGTGGACTAAGGGAGAGGAGATAATTAATTCATGGCAGGAACATGAAGGCAGCTGGTGAACGGTGGTGAAATGTCAGCAGATCTCAGCACGAACGCCATGTATTCATCATGTATGTCTGTCACGGGCAGAATATTAAACCATCCACCCTCTACAGAGACTTTATGTATGTAGACTGTTCTTATGAACAACCTGAACCAGAGAGTCAAAATATAATCTAGTGGATGGGATGTGTCCTGATTGTCCCCTGTCTCTCTGCAGGCGTCCAAACAATCTGAAATCACCAGATTGCAGGAAGAAATATCAAAGGTACATGTTTCACGCACGAAAACCCTTTAGTGGTGATGTCTTTGATCATAAGTTCAGATTTAGTTTAGTCTTTAATGTTCATTAGTTCAGGTTTAGTTTAGTCTTTGATGTTCATTGGTCCAGGTTTAGTTTAGTCTTTGATGTTCATTGGTCCAGGTTTAGTTTAGTCTTTAATGTTCATTAGTTCAGGTTTAGTTTAGTCTTTAATGTTCCTTGGTTCAGGTTTAGTTTAGTCTTTAATGCTCATTAGTTCAGGTTTAGTTTAGTCTTTGATGTTTATTGGTTCAGGTTTAGTTTATTCTTTAATGTTCATTAGTCCAGGTTTAGTTTAGTCTTTAATGTTCATTGGTTCAGGTTTAGTTTAGTCTTTAATGTTCATTGGTTCAGGTTTAGTTTAGTCTTTAATGTTCATTGGTTCAGGTTTAGTTTAGTCTTTAATGTTCATTGGTTCAGGTTTAGTTTAGTCTTTAATGTTCATTGGTCCAGGTTTAGTTTAGTCTTTAATGTTCATTAGTTCAGGTTTAGTTTAGTCTTTAATGTTCATTAGTTCAGGTTTAGTTTAGTCTTTAATGTTTATTGGTTCAGGTTTAGTTTAGTCTTTGATGTTCATTAGTTCAGGTTTAGTTTAGTCTTTAATGTTCATTAGTTCAGGTTTAGTTTAGTCTTTGATGTTTATTGGTTCAGGTTTAGTTTAGTCTTTGATGTTTATTGGTTCAGGTTTAGTTTAGTCTTTAATGTTCATTAGTTCAGGTTTAGTTTAGTCTTTAATGTTCATTAGTTCAGGTTTAGTTTAGTCTTTGATGTTCATTAGTTCAGGTTTAGTTTAGTCTTTGATGTTTATTGGTTCAGGTTTAGTTTAGTCTTTAATGTTTATTAGTCCAGGTTTAGTTTAGTCTTTAATGTTCATTGGTTCAGGTTTAGTTTAGTCTTTAATGTTCATTGGTTCAGGTTTAGTTTAGTCTTTAATGCTCCTCTCTGTCTGATTTTTCTGTAGCTGTCTGAGAAGTTGAAGAAGAAGCAGGAGAGGTGAGACTTATCACATCATTATTCTAACAAGCTCATTTTAGCCTCACCTGTCCATTGGTTCAGCAGCCAATCAGGAAGCAGCTCTTGATGAGTTCAGGTGTTTCCAGGTGAGAACTGAGGTGTGTGTCCTCCAGGGGGTGCACATGCTGCTCCACTGGTTCTTGACCAGCCTGCCTGACTCCAGGTGGAGAAGGAGACAGTAACTGAGCTGTGCACTAATCCCAGGCTTTGCTGCTGATGAGCAAGGCAGCGTCCTCTGTGTGTTCAACCCTGTAAACAGTCTGTGTCTGTGTTTCTACAGTTTCCAGCGTCTGCAGACAGAAAAGGAGGTTCTGTACAACGACAGCAGGTCAGAACCAGCTCGTCATCTAATGATACTAGTGATACCACCTGATACTAGTGATACTACCTGATACTACCGATACTACCTGATACCACTGATACTTCCTGATACTAGTGATACTACCGATACCACCTGATACTACCGATGCTACCTGATACCACTGATACTTCCTGATGCTAGTGATACCACCTGATACTAGTGATACCACCTGATACTACCGATACTACCTGATACCACTGATACTAGTGATACTACCGATACCACCTGATACTACCGATGCTACCTGATACCACTGATACTACCTGATACTAGTGATACTTCCTGATACTTCCTGATACTTCCTGATACTACCGATACTACCTGATACCACTGATACTTCCTGATACTAGTGATACTACCTGATACTTCCTGATGCTAGTGATACCACCTGATACTAGTGATACCACCTGATATTACCGATACCACCTGATACTACCGATACTACCTGATACTACCTGATACTAGTGATACTACCTGATACTACCTGGTACTTCCTGATACTACCTGATACTTCCTGATACTACCTGGTACTTCCTGATACTACCTGATACTTCCTGATACTACCTGATACTTCCTGATAGTACCTGATACTACCTGATAGTACCGATGCTAGTGATAGTACCGATGCTAGTGATAGTACCGATGCTAGTGATAGTACTGATAGTACCTGATACTACCTGATAGTACCGATGCTAGTGATAGTACCTGAGAGTACCTGATAGTATTGATGCTAGTGATAGTACTGATAGTACCTGGTACTTCCTGATAGTACCTGATACTTCCTGATACTACCTGATACTACCGATGCTAGTGATACTACCTGATAGTTACCAATGCTAGTGATACCACCTGATAGTACCTGGTACTTCCTGATAGTACCTGGTACTTCCTGATAGTACCTGGTACTAGTGATAGTACCGATGCTAGTGATAGTACTGATAGTACCTGATACTACCTGATAGTACCGATGCTAGTGATAGTACCTGAGAGTACCTGATAGTATTGATGCTAGTGATAGTACTGATAGTACCTGGTACTTCCTGATAGTACCTGATACTTCCTGATACTACCTGATACTACCGATGCTAGTGATACTACCTGATAGTTACCAATGCTAGTGATACCACCTGATACTACCTGGTACTTCCTGATAGTACCTGGTACTTCCTGATACTACCTGATACTTCCTGGTACTTCCTGATACCACCTGATACTAGCTGGTACTAGTGATGCTAGTGATGGTACTGCTGGATGGATGGATGCCTGATTGAACACTAGTAGCGTGGTTGAGCAGATCTGTGCTTTTCGTCCCCTACAGGACAAAGATTGAGGAGATGAACCAGAGGAAAGAGGAAGAGGTGAAGGCCTTGAACACTCGCATCCAGAAGCTGCAGTCGGACGTCACGGCAGCCAATCAGGTCAGACCATGTGTTCCACTGACGGTCAACGTCCGTCTCCATCTAAACGTTCCTTAGAGCCCATCAGTAGGGACATTATCAGACACCTGGTACTACACAAAGCAGACAGACATGAATCAGTGCTTCTCATCACCAACGTCCATGTGAAACATGTGTTTCTGTTCAGACGGCAGCAGAGCTGAGGGAACAGCTGCAGAGCAAAGAGAAGGAACATGAAGTGGCTGTAAACGCCCTGAAAGACCAGGTAACACCAACACGTGCAGCACCTGTGAGCCTGTACTCAGGGCAAAGGCTTTACCCGAGTTATAATAGTCACATTTAGAAGACACTTACACACACTTATACACACTAAGAATAAGTGTTGGCTGTCGGGTGGTCTACTGTTCTATCTGATCTACTTCTGATCAGCTTCTCCTCTCTTTCCTCTGTTCTTACACCTTTACTTTGTCATTTCTCTTGTTCTCTTGGTCTGTTTCCTCCTTTATTCCCTTTATTCCCACTTTGTTGGTTCTTTTCTCTCTGTTGCCCCTGCCTGTGTTGTGACGGTACTGCAGGTAGCAAGTCAGAGTGCAGTCAGTCAGGAGCAGGTGGACAACATCCTGCAGGAGAACGATGCTCTGAGGACAAACCTAGCCGCTCTAGAACAGGTAATCTACCTGGAGAATGTAGAACCGTAGCATCATGTCATCTCCAAGGTCAGACCTAGCTACTCCAAAACCAGTAATCTACCTGGAGAACTTAGAACCGTAGCATCATGTCATCACTGAGGTCAGACCTAGCCACTCTAGAACAGGTAATCTACCTGGAGAACTTAGAACCGTAGCATCATGTCATCACTGAGATCAGACCTAGCCACTCTAGAACAGGTAATCTAACTGGAGAACGTAGAACTGTAGCATCATGTCGTGTCCGAGAACAAACCTAGCCACTCTAGAACAGATAATCTGCCTGTAGAACGTGGAACCGTAGTATCACATCATCCTCAAAGTCAGACCTAGCTGCTCCTAAACTGGTAATCTAACTGTAGAACGTAGAACCGTAGCATCATGTCATCTCCAAGGTCAGACCTAGCTACTCCAAAACCAGTAATCTACCTGGAGAACGTAGAACCGTACCATCACGTCATCTCTGGGGTCAGACCTAGCCACTCTAGAACAGGTAATCTAACTGGAGAAAGTAGAACTGTAGCATCATGTCATCACTGAGGTCAGACCTAGCTGCTCTGCGGGGGGGTTCTGCTTCTCACCAACACAGCTGAGGTTGAAAGAACCAGTCACTTGACCACAGGAACATGGAGGTCAGGATTTAGTTTCCCCTCAGTAATAAAAACCTTCATGTAAATGAATGAATGTCAGACATCGACTAATATGTAAATTAGTTTGATGATGTGAGTTATTTAAAGCAGGAAAGAGGAAACACTTCAACACCACTGTAGACCAGATGATCCAGAGACCATGAGGTCTCATAGGGCCTGAGACTAATGAGACACAGACAATGAGACACAGGGACAATGAACATCATGAAGTTCCAGGTCAGGTCTGTGTCCAGTTCGTCCTGAGGCTTTGTCCTCCACGGGAAAAACCAGGACAGCATCATTTTCAGGAGAACCCGTAAAATCCAGAGCAGATCCAGACCAGATCCAGGGCAGATCCAGATCTGTTATCAGGTTCTGGAGGCTGTGTCGACTAAGTGAGGTTGTGTCCTGTGAACAGATCCAGACGGTGAAGACTCAGGAGATGAATCTGTTGAGGGACCAACAGGAGGCGCTAACGGCCGAACGGGAGAACCTGTTGGCCCAGAGGGACGACCTGGAGTCACAGCTACAGGTAGGTCCTGGTCCCATCTGGTCTGATGATAATCATGGACATAATGATGCTTATCCCTGTCCCCCATTTCCTTCCTGTCCCATGTCTCCTCCATGTCCCACATATTCTCCAGGAGTCCAGCTTTGCCAACAGGAAGTTGTTGGAGCAGTTAACAGAAGAAGGACACGAGAAGGACAAACTGCTGCGAGAACTGGACGAGGCCAAGAAGGTACGTGGACACGGGGACAGAACCATCTCATAGTGTCTCTGTCTCAATGGGTCTCATGGCTGGGGATGTGTCCTGATACTGGGACCATAATGCTAACAGTAGTGACCAGACTGATGTGGTTCCAGTGAGTTTTTAAGTAGCTTAGCCTCCTTAGCTCTATCGCTGCATGGATGGAACCTTCAACACGTCTGAGACCAAACGTTTGTCTAAAGTTTGTCTGGACTTCACCTCTAAAGATGCAACAAGGAGGAAACACCTGGAATTAGATTCAAGATCTGACAGCACGTGTGGCACAGTGGCTCGGTGGTTAGTGCTGATGCCTCCCAGCAAGATGTTCGGAGTTCGAGTCCACCTCGGGTCTTTCTTGGAGTTTGTATGTTCTCCCTGTGTGGGTTTCCTCCTGGTTTCCTTCCCCCTCCAGAGACCTGCTCGTTAGGCTGATTGGTGACCCTATGTGTGCATGGTTGTTTGTCTCTGTGTGAGACCTGTCTAGTGTGGATCCCCCCCCAAGACCAAGTCCTAACTATTGTCCATATCCCTGTCTTTGTCTACATTCATGTCCCTGTCTCATTGCAGACTGCAGAGAAGAGGAAGTCCATGTTGGACGACATGTCCATGCAGCTGAACCAGGAGAAGTCCGTCCACAAGGAGGCGCTGTCAGACCTGAGGCTGCAGCACGAGAAGGAGGTCAGTGTCCCCTGTTCCCACGGTTACTGGCTCCTCCTCATTACCTGTCCATTTATTTACTGTCCCCCGTCCCCCATCCTCAGGTCCTGGGGGTGAGGGCTCGCTATGAGAAGGAACTGCGAGGACTCCATGAGGACAAGAATCGCTCTGAGGAGGAAATACGTCAGCAGCTCAGGGAGGAGAAGGTAGCTACATGCTACAGGCTACATCCAACATGCCACATGCTAGATTCTACATGCTGCAGGCCACATGTTACACACTGCATGCTACATGCTATAAGCCACACCTGATGTGCTACATCATATATGCTACATCCTACATGGTAAATGCGACATGCTATGTGCTAAATGCTATATGGTAAATTCTACGTGCTGCATAGTAAATGCTATGTGCTACGTGGTGTCCAGGCTCGGACCAGGGAGCTAGGGGGGTTCCAGGTCCAGGTGGAGGAGCTTCAGGCTCAGCTTCAGTCCATGGAGGAAACCAGAGGCTGCTTGGAGGGACGGCTCCAGGAAGCCCAGGTCAGTCCATATAGAACCAGGGGCTGCTTGGAGAGACTCCTCCAGGAGACCCAGGACAGTCCTCATAGAACCAGAATCATATACAACCATTATCGCATAGAACCACATCATAGAACCTAACTCTAACACCTTAAGGAGGCCGATCTGTTTTCCATATGTTCTCTAACCTTTGAACAGAACAACATAGAGAAGAACTCTCTTCAACACCAGGAGGAGCTACAGCGTCTGCAGAGAGAACACAGTTTACAGCTGCAGGTAATAAACTAATCTAGAACCTAAACTATGTGGAACGAAATAATTTATTTTTATCAATTATCAGAGTGAGTGAACAGAATAAAACTCTAAGTCCCATCAGTATCTGGTGTTTCTAGAACTTTACACCACATCAGTCCTTCTAGGTCCTCTGGCTCTACGTCAGGGTCCAGTAGGATCAGAGACTCAGTGGAGACTTACAGGATGAAAAACACATTTAGATTATTTTGTGAAGACGTCCACCAAAGACATGAGCTCAGAACTGACCCAGGGCCACCAGCTACTGTCTGGACCAGTCTGGACACAAGTGGTCTTCATGGAAGAGCTGCAGCCAAACATCCGTCCCTCTGACATGGAAACAAGACCAAGAGACTCCACTATGAACCAGAACCTAGGAAGTGGGCTCAGAAACATCTGGACTGATGATGTTTGTTGAGCTACAATGAGTGAAACATGGTGGAGGCTCCTGGAGAGTCTGGTCCTCAGGCAGACACTGATCCAACATCAAGACCATCAGGGAGGAGGACTGGCCCCACATTTATTCTGGCCCCCCCAGAGCCCTGGTCTCAGCATCATAGACCAAGAACTGTGTTCAGGTGGACCTGATGTGTCTGGGAGGTAAAGGGGGGGCACACCAGATCCAGATTAGATTCATTCAGGATTTAAAATAAACTATTAACACCAACATGAAAGAACCCTGAGATTCTCAGAGCTGAATGAAACCGGACGCACAATGGAGCAAAAAAGTATTTAGTCAGCCACCAAATGTACAAGTTCTCCCACTGAAAAAGATGAGATGTAATTTTCATCATGGTTCACGTCAACTATGAGACAGAATGGGGGGGACAGAATCCAGGAAATCACACTGTCTGAAGAGTTTATTTGCAAATTATGGTGGAAAATAAGTATTTGGCCAATAACAAAAGTTCATCTCAGTACTTTGTTGACAATGGCAGAGGCCCAACATTTCCTGTAAGTCTCCACAAGGTTTTCACACAATGTTGCTGGTATTTTGGCCCATTCCTCCATGCAGATCTCCTCTAGACCAGCGATGTTTTGGGGCTGCCACTGGACAACACGGACTTTCAACTCCCTCCAAAGATTTTCTATGGGGTTGAGATCTGGAGACTGGCCAGGCCGCTCCAGGACCTTGAAATGCTTCTTAGGAAGCCACTCCTTCGTTGCCTGGGCGGTGTGTTTGGGATCATTGCCACGCTGAAAGACCCAGCCACGTTTCATCTTCAGCTGATGGAAGGAGGTTTTCCCTCAGAATCTCGTACATGGCCCCATTCATTCTTTCCTTTACACGGATCAGTCATCCTGGTCCCTTTGCAGAAAAACAGCCCCAAAGCATGATGTTTCCACCGCCATGCTTCACAGTAGGTATGTGTTCTTTGGATGCAACTCCGCATTCTTTCTCCTCCAAACACCAGAAAGTTCTATTTTGGTTTCATCTGACCATATGACATTCTCCCTGTCCGCTTCTGTATCATCCAAATGCTCCCTAGCAAACTGCAGACGGGCCTGGACATGGTCTGGCTTAAGCAGGGGGACAGGTCTGGAACGGCAGGATTTGAGTCCCTGGTGGCGCAGTGTGTTACTGATGGGAGCCTTTGTTACTTTGGTCCCAGCTCTCTGCAGGTCACCAGCTCCCCCATGTGGTTCTTGTGATCATTTTGACCCCTCGGGGTGAGATCTTGCGTGGAGTCCCAGATCCAGGGAGATTATCAGTGGTCTTGTATGTCTTCCATTTTCTAATAGTTGATCCAACAGTTGATTTCTTCACACCAAACTGCTTACCTATTGCAGATTCAGCCGTCCCAGCCTGGTGCAGGTCTAAACTTGGCTTGTCTTGGTCTTAGTCTTGGTGGAGTTTGGAGTGTGACTGTTTGAGGTTGTGGACAGGTGTCTTTTATACTGATAACGAGTTCAAACAGGTGCTATTAATCCAGGTAATGAGTAGAGGACAGAGGAGCCTCTTAAAGAAGAAGTAACAGGTCTGTGAGAGCCACAAATCTTGCTTGTTTGTTATTGACCAAATACGTATTTTACAGAGAAATTAACCAATAATTCATTCATTCATCAAAAATCAGACAGTGTGATTTCCTGGATTCTTTCTCCCCCGTTCTGTCTCATAGTTGAAGTGAACCCATGATGAAAATTACATCTCTCATACATCTCTCATCTGGTATAAATACCTGTCCGCCTGTCCCTCTGTCTCTGACCCCCTGTCCCTCTGTCCCCTGTCCCTTTGTCTCTGTCCCTGCAGGACATGCTGTCAGAGATGCAGGTATTGAAGCAGCAGCTGCTGGAAGTGGACAGACAGAAGGACGAACACATGGACACGATTGGAAAACTGAGACAGGTGAGGCATGATCACTGAAAATAGTCTCTGTGTCCCCTCTCTGTCCTCTGTGTCCTCTCTCTGTCCTCTGTACCTGATCAATCTGATTGAACTGTCCTCTGTCCCCAGGAGATAAAGGACACTGTAGACGGACAGAGAATTCTGGAGAAGAAAGGCAGCGCAGCGGTGAGTAGGGGACAGACACTGAGGGACAGACTGGAGACTTATAAATGTTAATTTCTATTTTAATTCAGATAAAATATCGAGAAACTAACTGTCTGTGTCTCTGTCCCCCTGTAGCTGAAGGACTTGAAGCGCCAACTGCAGCTAGAGAGGAAGCGGGGGGACAAACTCCAGGAGAGACTCCAGGACATTCTGACCAACAGTAAAACCAGGACAGGTCAGTGTCCACCTGTCCACATCCTCAGTGTCATCTGTCTGCCTGTGGGACAGTGTATCTGTGGGACATCCTCATCTTCATTTATTTAAATTTATTTAAAGTAGAAACGGACGGTGTCTCTTGGTGGACGGTGTCTCTTAGTGGACGTGTTACTTGGTGGACATACAGGAGGAGGTGGTTTCTACCACAGAGGCCAGTGAAGAGTAAAGATGCTCTGATGCTATAGTCTCAGTGATGGAGGCACTTCAAGCTGAGACGGGTCATGGTCATGGTTGGGGTCATGGTTAGGGTCATGATTGGGGTCATGGTTGGGGTCGTGGTTGAGGTCGTGGTCATGGTTAGGGTCATGGTTGGGGTCATGGTCATTGTTAGGGGGTTAAGGTCATGGTTGGGGTCATGGTTGGGGTCATGGTCATGGGACAGGGTCATGGTTGGGGTCATGGTCATTGTTAGGGGGTTAAGGTCATGGTTGGGGTCATGGTCATGGTTAGGGTCATGGTCATTGTTAGGGTCATGGTTCGGGTCATGGTCATGGTTAGGGTCATGGTCATTGTTAGGGTCATGGTTGGGATCTTGGTTAGGGTCACGGTTGGGGTCATGGTTAGGGGGTTAGGGTCATGGTTCGGGTCATGGTTGGGGTCATGGTTGGGGTCATGGTTAGGGTCATGGTTGGGGTCGTGGTTGGGGTAGTGGTTAGGGTCATGGTCATGGTTTGGGTCATGGTTAGGGTCATGGTTAGGGTCATGGTCATGGTTGGGGTCATGGTTAGGGGGTTGGGGTCATGGTTGGGGTCATGGTTGGGGTCATGGTTAGGGTCATGGTTAGGGGGTTAGGGTCATGGTTAGGGTCATGGTAAGGGTCATGGTTGGGGTTAGGGTCATGGTTGGGGTCATGGTTGGGGTTGTGGTTAGGGTCATGGTTGGGGTCATGGTTAGGGTCATGGTTGGGGTCATGGTTAGGGTCATGGTTGGGGTCATGGTTGGGTAGGGTTGGTCATGGTTGGGGTCAGGTAGGGTCATGGTTGGGTCATGGTAGGGTAGGTTGGGGTCTGGTTGGGGTCATGGTTGGGTCAGTTGGTTAGGGTCAGGTTAGGGTTGGTTGGGTCTGGTCATGGTTGGGTTAGGGTCATGGTTGGGTCATGGTTGGGGTCATGGTTAGGGTCATGGTTGGGTTGTTGGGGTCATGGTTAGGGTCATGGTTGGGGGGTTAGGGGGTTAGGGTCATGGTTAGGGTTAGGGTCATGGTTAGGGGTTGGGGTCATGGTTGGGGTCATGGTTGGGGTCATGGTTCGGGTCATGGTTAGGGTCATGGTTGGGGTCATGGTTGGGGTCATGGTTAGGGTCATGGTTGGGGTCATGGTTAGGGTCATGGTTAGGGTCAGGGTCATGGTTGGGGTCATGGTTGGGGTCATGGTTGGGGTCATGGTTAGGGTCGTGGTTGGGTCTGGGTTAGGGTCGTGGTTAGGGTCATGGTTGGGGTCATGGTTGGGGTCATGGTTGGGGTCATGGTTAGGGTCGGGGTTAGGGGGTTAGGGTCATGGTTAGGGTTAGGGTCATGGTTAGGGGGTTGGGGTCGTGGTTAGGGTTAGGGTCATGGTTAGGGGGTTGGGGTCGTGGTTGGGGTCATGGTTAGGGTCATGGTTGGGTTCGTGGTTAGGGTCATGGTTAGGGTCATGGTTAGGGGGTTAGGGTCATGGTTAGGGTCATGGTTAGGGGGTTAGGGTCATGGTTAGGGGGTTGGGGTCGTGGTTGGGGTCATGGTTAGGGTCATGGTTGGGTCATTGGTTGGGTCATGGTTGGGCGGTTGGGTCATGGTTAGGGTCATGGTTGGGGTCATGGTTGGGGTCGGGGTTAGGGTCATGGTTGGGGTCATGGTTGGGGTCATGGTTAGGGGGTTGGGGTCATGGTAAGGGTCATGGTTGGGGTTAGGGTCATGGTTGGGGTCATGGTTAGGGTCGTGGTTAGGGTCATGGTTGGGGTCATGGTTGGGGTCATGGTTAGGGTCATGGTTGGAGTCATGGTTGGGGTCATGGTTGGAGTCATGGTTGGGGTCATGGTTAGGGTCGGGGTTAGGGGGTTAGGGGGTTAGGGTCATGGTGTTGACAGTTTGGGTTATTGCCCAGACTAATGTGGCCCCTGACAGTATATGAGGCCGCTCTGACAGGAGATGGAGATGCTCGGTGTCTCATGCTGCTTAAGTGCAGCGTTGTACGGGAAAGATGAGCTCCCAGGAACTGGTCTAACAGAGGGTTAAAGCCAGACTGGGGGTGACTCTCACTAGTCAGGTACAGCCCCCACGGTTAAAACAGGGAGGAAGTGGAATCTGAGAGGGTCAGGTACAGTAAGGAGAACCAGCCACAGAGAAGAACCCACTGTGTTCTGGTGTAAGTACGTTATAGGGTTAGATTCTGTTTGTACGGGAGAAAATCCATATATTTCTATTTATTGTAAATCTTTCCCGTGTACGCTGATCCTCTGCTCTCTAATTTATTTATTTATTCATTTATTTATGTTGGTAGGTCAATTTCTTTTCTGTCTCTGTCCCGTCTCTATAGCCAGATTTCCATAGGCGTCCACTACCCCAGCTTTTTTTAAATACCCCCAACAACCGTTATGCAGTTATGAGCTAATGGATTCAAGACAAGCTTCCTACCAGCGCCCCCTGGTCTGTGGCTGTATATCGCGTCCATCTCCTCAGACCGTTTCATGACCTTTCAGTCAGCACCACTCGTATTGTTGTCCCCCCGATAATCGGCCTTCATTTGTTTTACCGTCCTGATGAAGCCAAGTCTGTCCGTCTCAGCCGTGATCCGCTGGAAAACCTTGTTGTTCCGAGTCCAGCTCCCGCTGTAAACTGTCTTCTCCCAACAAGGGTTAGGGAAAGCCCTCTCCTCCGGGTTGGTCCACAGCGACGTTACTTTTCCAGTCATCATTTAAAAATGTACCGACACCAGAGCAGAAAGTTGAAGTGAGCAGCTTCCTACTCGTCAGTACCGTCTGTCTGGTCAGAACATCCTGCTTTGTACCTGGCGCTGCATCGTGATGATTTTGAGCAGCGTTCTACGCCACAACAGTTTCCCTTTGGCCTCGCTCCGCCCCCCTTCTACCAATGGAAATAGAGATTTAAAGTGGGCGGTGCGGGGTGGTGTGGAGGTAGGCTGTCTATGGACATCCGGCTCTACAGGACATGTGGTCTGTCTTTCAGGCTTGGAGGATCTGGTCCTGTCTGAGATCAACAGTCCCAGTCGGACTCAGCAGACCGGAGACTCGTCCTCCGTCTCGTCCTTTTCCTACAGAGACATGATGAAGGAGACTCAGCCGGCCAATCAGAGCAAGGTGGGTGGAGCCAGAGTAAGATGGCTGGAGCCAATCAGAGCATTGTCCCTGGTGGTCTCTGAGGACCCATTGTGGTCTCTGGTGATCTCTGATGGTCTCTGATGGTCTCTGATGGTCTCTGATGGTCTCTGTGTTTCAGTCAGGTGGAGGCAGTCCTCAGTCCCAGCGTCCGGACTTATCTGAGGAGGAGGTGGGGGAGTTATTCCAGCGGCTCGCTGAGGTCCAGCAGGAGAAATGGATGCTAGAGGAGAAGGTAGGAGACCCCGTTACCAAGGCAACCACACTCTGCCTTAGCCCCGCCCTGTCCCATGTCCTTCCATTGGTGGTCTGTGGACATGTGGTCCTGCTGGCTCCTGTGGTCACGTGGTCCTGGTGTGTTTCAGGTGAAGCATCTGGAGGTGAGCTGCTCCTCGATGGCTGAGGACATCTGCAGGAAGAGCTGCATCATCCAGACCTACGTCATGGACAGCCGCAGAGGTAGACTCACTTAGACCTGGTCCTCACATAGACTCACATTCACATAGACTCACTTAGACCTGGTCCTCACATAGACTCACATTCACATAGACTCACTTAGACCTGGTCCTGTGTCTAGATGTCTCAGGTGGAGTAGCAGGAGGTGCCCAGGGGGACAGAGGAGGTCTGAGTTCTGTCCTCAGAGATCTGGTGAAACCAGGAGACGAGAATCTGAGAGAAATGAACAAGAAGCTTCAGAACATGTTGGAGGAGCAGCTCACCAAGAACCTGCACCTGCACAAGGTAAGGGGGGTGGGGGTGGGGGGGGCACTAGGAGGAAGGGTGGGATACAAGATGGGGGCCACAGAGAGACATCCACAGCTTCTGTGTCTGTCTTCCCAGGACCTGGAAGTTTTGTCCCAGGAATTAGTCCGACTCAGTAAAGACACCAGTCCTGGTGGAGGTGCTGCTGGGTCCGGATGAGGCTATCACCTGGAACCAGTCTGTTCATTCCCTTCCATGACCTCAGCCGGGCTCAGACTAACGCCTGGAACCATCATCTCTTCTTCCTTCCCCGCACTGTGGGCTCTGACTACTGTCTGGAGTGTTATGATTTCACCTTTACAGTCTGACTCCTGCGTTCGGACTAAATGCTGGAGTAGACGTTGGTGTTGAATGTAGTTAACCACTGTGCTGTGTCTGTTGGGTCCTGGCTATAACCTGGAAAATCATAGTAACTGATCTCCTTGAGTTCCCTTATAATCTATCTGTTGGACCTGGCTATTTCCTGGACTAGCTTGAGGTTCACAGTTATTTCTGGTCAGATTTGTGGAGCAAACTGCTGGTCTCCTTAATCAGCTGATTTTTTTTTCTTCACATTTTATTTTGAAAGGATCCTAGAAATGGAAATGTCACCGAACTCCAGAATTCAGATTTGAGACGTTTCACTTTGGCCCTGGCTACGTCCTGAAGTCCAATGTCTCTCTCTGCCTTCATTTTGTCTGCAGCACCGCTTCAGACTGGGCCCAGACTATTCACTTGATTGTAAATTGTATTAAATGATCATTTCTAAAAAATAAATAACTAAAATCATAAAATTTAGAAAATTTTAGAAAAACATATTTCAGCTGAACTCCAAGACAAAGTCTGCTCCCTTCATGTTTTAGAATTTGGATGTGACAACAAAAAATATGTAGATGAATTTTGGGTCAAAGATGGTTTTGTCCTCGGCTGTGTCTATGGCCTGGACCACATGAACTAACTTGTCTTGCACTGTTCCGTTGTCCCAGGGATAATACAACCTTTTATCTTTTGTTGCTCTGCTTTGGCTTAGTGTCGGGCTGAGTCTATTTCCTGCTTTGAATGCATCTGTTATGACTGTATCTTAAACTCTGTAAAATTCGCCTCCTGTTTGCCTTGGTTTCTTCTCTTGTCCTCATGGTTCTGACTATGTCCTGGACTGTGTTGTAACCGCCTGTAAAATGCTGCTTGGTTCTTTGAAAGTTAAAACTGTAAAGTCGTGTTATAACCACCTGAAGGGAGACTGAGCGGGATCAGTCTATGTGCTGAACAGCGTTTGTTTAACTCTATGTGTGTATATATATATATGCTGTGATGATATGACTTGTACCAGTTTGAAGAATCAACTGAATTATTTATGATTATGACGCTAATTATTGTAACGACCTGATAAAGTTGTGACTGACCACGTTGGAGGTTTCCTCTTGTTCCTCTTCAACACAACACAAATGATAAAATTTGATACTAAAACATTTAAAGATGAAATGAATCGATCCAGAAACGAACCTGAAAATTCACGTTAAAATGTGAAATTATTTCCATTAACTGAAATCCCCTCAGATGACGATGGCAAAGTGGAGGAAACGGCTTCAGTTCTCTGAAGTTTAGATATTTTATTTCTCCTGGATGTCTCGATCCTTTGGACAAGATGAACATTAATGAATGCCAAAAGGTTCCTCTTCCAGGGTCTATGTCCAGAGGAGGAGGAACGTTGGAGAGTGTGCAAACAACTGACGGATCCGGCTCCGTCTATGTCCTGGAGAACAACCTCTCCATTGAACTCTGAATCCTAAAAGTTGAAAGAAGTTTGTGTCTTCTGGTTTAATTTGTACAAACTCTGGTCTGGATCAGTCTACGCCCCCCCCCCCCCCCGCAGTCCTCCCTGTTGTTGGATTAAAAGTTTGTAGTGAAGTTTGCAGATGGAGGTCGATGTCGGGGCTAATTATCTGCCCCTCAGAGACGAGGATTAACGAGATAGCGCCTGATTGGCTGGCCGAGGGTTAATTGGACGAGTTCCTTTAATTAGAGGGAACCCTGGAGGGAGGACTAATGTTTGGAAACATTCGTCACTGGTTTTAATCATTGGTCAAAGTGCAGATACCCACATGCCCCAGTGCTCGTGGTCAGAACGTTCCTCCTTCTTCCAACTTTGGTAATTTCTGAAGTTTTTTTTGAAGAGAAACATTTAAGTTTGTTCTAAACTAAAAGCTGAACGCCATCAACTCGTTAACGTAACGTATTTCAACCCCTCGTTAACAGTGGCCTCGTTAGGAAGAAGTGAAAAGAGAAAGGAGGTGAAACCTGAGGAGACGGAACCCTAAAGGACAAGAGGTGAAAGAAGAGAAAATGAAATGAGAGGAGGAGGGGGGGGGGGTCGCCTCCCAGATAAACTCTGTACACTCTGCGCACAATTAATTTTGGGTTTTGTAGGAGAATGTGTGTGTTCATAATTACTACGAAGCTCAAAGAAAAACAAAAATATTCCCATCTCACTTGTTTATTTTAATTTTTTAACATCAAACAACTCAAACTTTACCAATAAACATTTTTCAGTCGGTGGCTTCTGTTCAGTAACAGTCATAAGCCTCCAGTCATGGAGTCTGTCCCATTTAAGAGTTCTCCATAGGGTCAGATGCCGTTCTCCTTTCATCTGAGTAAGAGGTCTGGGAGTTAATCTTCAACCTGAAAAGGTCCAACCAGCTCCTCTTTACGTGATTCATGAAACAAAAGTAGAAGAAAATATGGATGTATGAGAATGTTTGGGCTGTTTCTTTGTGTGTCCATTGTTGCCTCAGCGTTTCCAGAGCGAGTCGCTTTGAGGAGGGTTGTGTTGATCGTACCAGCCTGTAGCAGAAGCCCATCTCCAGGTTACTGTGAGCTCTGTGTCCATCACTGATCCAGCCACGGGACGTCCCATCTGGTCCGTCAACAGTCTCTCTCATCAGTCCATCAGACCTTTGAAGACTCTGTCTTCAGGTAGTTTTCTGAAGTCCTGCAGCCTATTCAGTCAGGTCTGGTTTCAGCCTTCCTGACCGTGGCCATGTCTCTGAGCACTGAACACATGGACACATGGTGTCTCCAGGCAGGTTAATGGAGGATAATGGCTTCCCAGTAAATAAACATTTCATTCTTCTCAAATCTTTGACAATTAATTTGTGTCTTTTCCATGTTTCTTGCTGCACTCCTCTGAAAGACTTTGACTCCTCATTAGACTGAGGCTTCATGGTTAAATGAACCACACGTCCTCCTCCTGTTCTGTTTAATTGGTTAATTAGTGAGAGGCTTCCAGCTGCAGGCTGGACTTGTCACCTCCAACAATGACAACACAACCTGAAGCTCAGAGAGTCGGTGTCCACTGATCCACAGGTAGATAAGGACCACGGTACACACACCTGCCTCGGAAAAAACAACAACTTATAATTCAATTCAGTTTTATTTATATAGCGCCAATGAGAATATCAAGTGTCTCAAGAAGCTTTATAAAACCCAAACTTGATGGAAAAGGTGTCAAGAAACACTTTAAATTGGAACAAACCAGAACCCGTTGCTCCACAGTAGAAGCACATGATGCGTGAGTCATGGTTAGAAATCAGGACAATATGGATCAGCTGATTAACTGAGGCTGAAGTCAGCTCACCTGTCAATCAAAGCAGCCATGATCTAATTAGATCCGTGATCTCATTTAAAGAGGTTCTAGTAGCATTCGTCTTCTCCAGAGACCAGATTTAATGTGTATTCAGTTGTTCCCTGTCATCCATTCTCTTGGCTGCAGTCTGTGTTTATGTTAGAGCTTTCATCATCCAGTCGTGTCTCAGTCTCCATGTGTTTCCAGGGTAAAAGAATCAACAGTGGCCTCATGTAGCTTAAAATAAATGAACCTGTAGCTTTAACCAATCAGAGGCCATGTAGCAGGCAAACGTCTATATTTTTGTCTGGATTGTATTTAATAGTCGTGTTTTTCAACCCACAATGGATGAAGGAGGAAAAACTGACTTGGATGCAGAGATACTCAGGAATTATTTTTCAAGATGGACTTTTCAAGAAGAGCTGGGCGTCATTATGAAAGGCCCAGGACGGAAAAAGGTTTGTCCATGTCACAACAACTAAAAATCAGTCTTCAAGAGGCAGAAAGAACGTATTTGACCAAGCTAATACAAAACCTAAAGTTTTAAATAAACAAGGAAAATAACATGACCTGGTCAGAACAAGTATTCCCGCTGATATCTGAGCCATAGTCAACATGTCCTCTACCCGTCCTGTAACAAGTCCCCTCCATGTCCCTACATGACCCTATACATCCTCTACATGTCCTCTACATGTCCTCTACATGTCCAGACAGTTTGTCCATCTGTCCCTCCTGTCCTTCTCCGTTGCTGGAAACTTTGGGGAAATGTTGAAACCTGATGATGTCTGTGGTTCTGCTTGTCTGCCTTCCTGATCCACTGTCACACTCCACGGCAACATGATCACAGGAGTGTGCTGACACACACCTGAATGTCTACCTGTATCTCTACCTGTACCTCTACATGTACCTCTCCCTGTATCTCTACCTGTACCTCTAACTGCACCTCTACCTGTATCTCTACCTGTACCTCTACCTGTACTTCTACCTGTATCTCTACCTGTACCTCTACCTGTATCTCTACCTGTATCTCTACCTGGGGTGCCTGGACTCCCTGGGGACTGTGGTGGAGAGATGGATGAGTTCATCAGGGGAAATGTAAACCACCCCCTCCACCATGTCCTGGTGCCACAGGAGGTCCTTCAACCCAGCTGTCATTAGACCACTGAGCTGCTAGCCAGTGCTAACAAACTGAGCTGAATAGAGTCCCTGTGAGCTAGCGTCATAGCTACATGTTACCTATGTATTTATTTTAACCCTTTAACTATATCTTACTCTTATAGTTATATCTATCTTCTGTTCCCTGTGTCCTCTGTCCTCTGTCTCCTCTGTCCTCCCTCCGTCTTCCAGCCTTTAAGTGTCTGGATTTGTCTCGTTGTGTCTCATCCATCATGGATGAGTGTTAAATATTAAACTGTGGGGTCACTGAGAGACGGACGGAGACGGACTAGATGGATATCAGGTCTCCATGTTAACAGGGAAGACATTTGTCTGTCCTCTGTCTATCCTACAGTGGGACGCTCCTGGTGTCTTCTCCATGTTGGATGTTAACTGAGTCCAGTCCTCTCAGACGGACAGACACGGTGGACACGTGGAGTCTCCAGTCGTTTTCTGTCTTACTGTCCCGGGACTACTTTTATATTCAACTGAACTTCACGTCTTTATGCTAAACCAAGTTAGGCTAAGCTAAGCTCTGCTAAAATAAGCTAATCCCACATTAAATCCACATGAAGCTGAACACTTCTCCTTGGTTACGGTGATGACCCTGTGTTCTCTGCTCTTCTCCTTGGTTGAGACCCTGGTTCCTGCCTTCTTGTTATGTGAGACCCTGGTTCTCTGCTCTTCTCCTTGGTTATGGTGATGACCCTGGGTTCTCTGCTCTTCTCCTTGTATGGTGATGACCTGGTCTCTGCTCTTCTCCTTGTTATGGTGATGACCCTGGTCTCTGCTCTTCTCCTTGTATGTGATGACCTGGTCTCTCTCTCTCCTTGGTTATGGTGATGACCCTGGGTTCTCTGCTCTTCTCCTTGGTTATGGTGATGACCCTGTGTTCTCTGCTCTTCTCCTTGGTTATGGTGATGACCCTGGTTCTCTGCTCTTCTCCTTGGTTATGGTGATGACCCTGGGTTCTCTGCTCTTCTCCTTGGTTATGGTGATGACCCTGGGTTCTCTGCTCTTCTCCTTGGTTATGGTGATGACCCTGTGTTCTCTGCTCTTCTCCTTGGTTACGGTGATGACCCTGTGTTCTCTGCTCTTCTCCTTGGTTATGGTGATGACCCTGGGTTCTCTGCTCTTCTCCTTGGTTACGGTGATGACCCTGGGTTCTCTGCTCTTCTCCTTGGTTATGGTGATGACCCTGAGTTCTCTGCTCTTCTCCTTGGTTATGGTGATGACCCTGGGTTCTCTGCTCTTCTCCTTGGTTACGGTGATGACCCTGGGTTCTCTGCTCTTCTCCTTGGTTACGGTGATGAGCCTGTGTTCTCTGCTCTTCTCCTTGGTTACGGTGATGACCCTGGGTTCTCTGCTCTTCTCCTTGGTTACGGTGATGACCCTGGGTCTCTGCTCTTCTCCTTGGTTAGGTGATGACCCTGTGTTCTCTGCTCTTCTCCTTGGTTATGGTGATGACCCTGGGTTCTCTGCTCTTCTCCTTGGTTACGGTGATGACCCTGGGTTCTCTGCTCTTCTCCTTGGTTACGGTGATGAGCCTGGGTTCTCTGCTCTTCTCCTTGGTTACGGTGATGACCCTGGGTTCTCTGCTCTTCTCCTTGGTTACAGTGATGACCCTGGGTTCTCTGCTCTTCTCCTTGGTTACGGTGATGACCCTGGGTTCTCTGCTCTTCTCCTTGGTTATGGTGATGACCCTGGGTTCTCTGCTTTAACTGATTCTCTGCTCGTTGATGTGAACATGATACAGGAATAACTGATTGATCTGAGATGAAATTTATCTGGAGCTGATTCAATGTAGCAACATCTTGTGAACTAATCTGATATTTATTAAAGAGTCTGCTTGACCATTATTGTTCTGAGGGTTTCACGGGGGAAGGATCTGGTTCCTCAGGTGTAGCGCTAAGCTAACCCCTGCAGAACTGTTTACACCTCTGCATGAATGATTCATTGAGAATCTCTTATAAATTATACATGGAACAAAGACTCTAGCAGCAGCTCAGTTCCTCCACAGAAACAAAGACGTCCCCTAATCCTTTGATTAGATTCTGTCTTCTTGTCAGACAACTCAGATCCATGACTGATCAGATCCTGATGTTTTTCACAAATAAACTCAAACAGCAGTTGTTCTCAGTCACTGCTGTTGTTTAATGCTCAGACTTATCATCACTTCCTCACACATGGTCAGTGTTTATTAGTTTTTTTCTCTGGAGGCCTCAGACCAGACGATGAGATGAGGAGGATGATACCTGAGAAGATTGAACAGGGACAACGGCGTCTGTTTGAACAAGAGATTAATCCTGTGACTGATGACGAGGATGGAGGAAGATTAATGGAAAGATTCTGGAACAAACGGAATATTTAACATTAAAATGATGAAGGAGGAAGAGCTTGATTTAAAATTTCCTCTTACCTGCAGTGAATTAGCAACCGACAGTTTCTCTAACATCCACTAGAGGTGTCACCTCAGTCAGTCCCATAGGCCTCCATGTTAAACCAACAGTTGTAGTCGCCTTTCAATGTTTTTAGCCTCAGCTGCTCCTCTCATGGAGGCTTCATCCATCCAGATACAGTCACTAGTCATCGTGGGAAGCATGTGACTTCCTTTGTCTTTAGTCCTCTGATGTTTGCAGGGCATCTCACCATCCTAACCAGTGAGTCCAGGTGTATAGATCCAGACCCTAGACTGCAGACTGCTTCTACAAGCGTTAGTGAAAGAATGGGGACGTGGAGACATTCAGGACATGGAGAAGGACATTCAGGACATACAACTACTTCTTCTGTTCTTTTTCGTTAGATGTGTTGTTGCTCTTTATCAGTGAAGTTCTCTGGTGACGAATGTTTGGATGTGAACACATTTATCTTGTTGTCTCCATGGAAACGGCATTGGGTTTTATTTTTGTTATTTCATTTCTTTTATTTCGTTGACTGTTTCCTTGTGTGTTGTATTTGGCTCATCCTTCCTATTTGTTCCCACTCTGATTGTTTCCACCTGTGTCCAATTACGTCAGCATGAATATATTGTCTATGTCGTCTTTAGTCCTTTACTAATTCCTTCTGTCTCATAGAACCAACTCCATCTCTACCAGGTCAATGAACTGATTATAGACTTCAGGGAGACCAGGGAAGACCACATGCTCCTCTTCATTAAAGGCAACTGTGTGGAAATCACCCGAAGCCATAAACGTACACATCACGGGCATCGCAAGGCATCACAACGCACTTTATCTGTGTCCTGATGAAAACTGATCTCAGCAGAGCAGTGATGGTGGCCTCCTACCATGCAGTCATCATCAGCACTTTAACACATTAGCACATATGGACTCACAGTCTGGTACCAGGGTTAGAAAAAAAGGCTCTTCAGAGGATAGTAAGGACAGCACCAACAATCATCTGAATGCTCAATACCTATCCAGAGCCAAGAATTTTTCAAAAACTCCTCACATCCCAGTCATACAATGTCTGACCTCATGCCCTCAGGGAGGTGCTACAGAGCCATGAAAACACAGACTCCTGAACAATCCCTCCCACAGAAACATCCCAGAGACACTAAAAACCATTGGGCAATATGACATAAGAGACCATGCGGTAATGTTTTATTCTGTTGCTTTTATTAAATTTTATTATCGTTTAAATTATGCACTTGATAATGTTTGTGTTCACTTGTTTTTTATGTATGTATGCAGGGTTACTTTAGGGTTAGGGTTAATTTACCTTAGATTATGTTTTTCCCCATTATCAGTGTTCTTGAGTTTTCTTGTTCAGTATTTTTCCTCATGGAATGATTTTGTTTTTTCTAGTGTCATTAATTTTCTTACAGTGGTTTTGCCTTGTGTTGAGTGATTTTTAATTTATCCTTGGAAATAAAGACTGAGTGATTTTGCACATTGTCTTCGAGTGCGTTTGGGCTCAAGATGTGTACAGACTGACAGTAACAGGTCTCTTAGTGAACTGGATCAGAACCTTTTCATTGATCCATTCATTATGACAAGACTTCTAGACGACTGACAGTTGCTGTGTTTCGATTATCCCTAGAAACCTAAATATCTCAATTAAAACTGGTAATGGAAACATTACCACACCAACATTCTTAGAAACCTCTCAAATATCTCAAAGGTGCAATGGAAACAAAGAGCAACTGGACTTTATGGAAATTTCAGAAATATCACTTTCATTTTGAGAAAAACTGGAATGGAAACACAGCTAATGACAGTGATTGACAGATGTCTCCCCATATAGTTGATGAATGTATCCCTGGAGGTTCTCTTGGTTCAAATAGAGCCTGAAGGCAGCAGCTGGCAGCCTCATGGATGGACGCTGGACAAGCGTCCTCAGATGGACAGAGGACAGAGAAGTCCATGAAGAATGGAAGAGGAATGAATTAAACGTAGGTAATCTGCTTAATCTCCATCCATCCATCTGATCCCAATGTTATGTCCATCTGGAGAACTTGTTAAAAAGAACTGGTTTTACTGACATTTGAAGCAGCTGTGGAGAGAGTTCAACAGAAAGATGTTGTCAGGTCCTTGTGTTGAACAGAGAATTTGAACTGCTTTGTTTTCTTATAAAGATTAGGGTTATTGTATGTCTCCTTTTGGAGCATTATTGTGCCTAGAAACACCAGGTTTAACTGTAATATTCTCATCTGTTTTGGTGTCACTAGCATCTGGCATTGTTTGGTTACAAGTTTAGTTTTCGCTAAAACTTGTTATATTTAGACTTCAGTGAAGTTCTTCCTTCCATGTTTTGTTTGGTGAAATCATTAGTCATTAAACACTAACTATCCAATTAAACCGGTTTCTACTTGGTACCCTTTATGTTAGCGATCTAGGTCGTAACAGCGTCTGACCAGGAAGACTCAGTCCATCACGATTGAGGATCAGTTTTTCTTTCAGGTCCATGAACAGATTCTGAGTTTTGAGTTCCTGAGTTTGTTCAGCCACAGAGCAGATGATTGTTTCTCGTCGTCCATCACTGAGACATAACTCACTGTCTCTAGACCACTAGCTTCCAGTGCTCAATATTTCAGTTCTGCTTAAGGTGGTAGTTTGTTCCATGACCAGGCAAGCTGATGCAATGTGAAACCCAAAGAAGGCTTTTATTCTGCTAGCTCCTTTTAGTAAACATTACTCATGAGAGACAAACAGAGTGAAAGAGAAACCTGGAGGCGTCTGTGATCTGGAAGCTTTAAAGGTCCAGCCATGTGCTTCTCATGTTTCCACCCATTAACTATAAATAGATCACATGTAGCGCCCTGTCAGGTCGTCTCTCTTCCTTCCAGTGTCGGGTTTCACTGTTGGATCAGCTGGACAAAAAACAGCCGAGCCTCAGTGTATCTACACATTATCAACACACCATCTACACACCCTACAAAAAACAACCAAGTCTCAATGTACAGTCCTTTGCAAAAGGTTTAGGCAGGTGTAGAAAAAAATTTGTAAACTAAGAATGCTTTCATAAATATAAATAATGATATTGTTTTTTTTTGTTTGTTTTTATATCAATTTACAAAATACAGAGTGAGTGAACAGAATAAAACTCTAAGTCCCATCAGTATCTGGTGTTTCTAGAACGTTACACCACATCAGTCCTTCTAGGTCCTCTGGCTCTACGTCAGGGTCCAGTAGGATCAGAGACTCAGTGGAGACTTACAGGATGAAAAACACATTTAGATTATTTCTCTTCTAAATGTGAAGACGTCCACCAGAGACATGAGCTCAGAACTGACCCAGGGCCACCAGCTACTGTCTGGACCAGTCTGGACACAAGTGGTCTTCATGGCAGAGCTGCAGCCAAACATCCGTCCCTCTGACATGGAAACAGGACCAAGAGACTCCACCATGAACCAGAACCAGAACCTAGGAAGTGGGCTCAGAAACATCTGGACTGATGATGTTTGTTGAGCTACAATGAGTGAAACATGGTGGAGGCTCCTGGAGAGTCTGGTCCTCAGGCAGATACTGATCCAACATCAAGACCATCAGGGAGGAGGAGGACTGGCCCCACATTTATTCTGCAGCAGGACAAAGAGCCCAAACATCCAGACAAGGTCATTAAGAACAGAACAACAAGTCCTGGATGTGATGGCACGGCCCCTCCAGTACTGTATACACACACCATCTACACACCATCTACATGCTATCGTGTAGTACAGGTGTGCCTGTGGTTGTGCAGTTGTGTTGTTATGTGGTTATTGTTTATTTGTTGTGTAGTTGCTGTGTTGTGTTCAGTTAACCAGAACCTGAAATGTTTTCAAGACAAACCAACATGAAATTTTGATGAACTGTCCAACAGCAGATGTTAGTGTGTGTTACTGTGTGCTAGTGTGTGTTACTGTGTTAGTGTGTCAACTTGTGTTTTATTGTTGTGTGTGAGGACCAACATCCATTATTCATGTTTAACTGGAATCAGCAGAAAAAGAAAATACCACTCATAACATGCTGCATGCTAAATGCTACATGTTATGGAGGCTAACAAGGCTAACAGGGTGACACAGACAGAGAGAAAGTGTCTGTGATAGTGTCTGTTAGTGTGTTAGTATTAGTGTGTGTGTGTTAGTGTGATGTGTCTAGTATAGCAGTGCTCGTAGTTAGAGTGTGCCTCTAGCCCTGGCTGATGGTGAACAGCCCCAGCTAATCCCAGCTGGTAAGGTGGACGAAGACTGCAGTAAAGACGGGCCTCCAACTGTCTTGGTTTTCCACTGGACCCTGGTGGCTCATTGCCTAGGACTCCCCACATTAAAAGACAGCGCCCCTATGGCCCATTCAGAAGAGTCCTGCTGATACTGGATCAAAGGCATCCAGTAGCAAACAAGCCGCTTGGTCTGATCCTCAACATTAAACGGACTCAGATCTTCTACCTGCCACCACTCAGCCCCTGTTTCACTTCCAGATATCTCAATCGACAAAACCAGACGTGGACCAGTTCACCTACCTTGGGATCCTCCTGTCCTCCAAGAACATTGTTGAGGAAGTCCACCACCCACCGCCTCAGCTCAGACTGAGAAAAAGGGTCTTTGAGAACCATAACCTCCAAACCAGAACAAAGACTTTGCAGGCCTCAGGACGTTGGACCACATACAACAGGCAACTGAAGGCCTAGAGGCCTCAGGAAAGTCCTCAAGATCAACTGACCATGTGGTCAGCATGCCCGACTCTCGCCTCCCAAAACAAGTGCTGTACTCCCTAAGCCTAAGCCTAAGCCTAAGCCTAAGCCTAAGCCTAAGCCTAAGCCTAACCCTTACGGGTCAACGTGCCCGGGTGGGTTCAGAGCGGTTCAAGGACAGCATCCAAACAGACTGCAAGAAGTGGCACATAGACCCCAAGACCTGGGAGGCCACAGCAGACCACAGGGTGACCTGGAGGCAACTCGGCCCCAATAAGATGACGACCTCAACTGTCCTCAGACCCACAGGTTCCACTCAGACCCACTGTTCCACTCACACCCATCAGTTCCACTCACACCCATCGGTTCCACTTGGACGGTTCCAGTCGATGATGGCTTCAATGAGTCACTTCACTTCATGTACACTGGTGAAGTGGTTCTATTGTAAATAATGTCCAGTTCATTAGGAACGCTAGTGAAGTGGTTCTTATATAAATAACGTCCAGTTCATTAGGAACGCTAGTGAAGTGGTTCTCAATAACGTCCAGTTCATTAGGAACGCTAGTGAAGTGGTTCTTATATAAATAACGTCCAGTTCATTAGGAACGCTAGAGAAGTGGTTCTAAGTAATGTCCAGTTCATAAGCTACGCTAGTGAAGTGATTCTAAATAATGTCCCGTTCTTTAGAAACACTAGTGAAGTGGTTCTAATATAAATAACGTCCAGTTTATTAGGAACACTAGTGAAGTGGTTCTAAATAAAGTCCAGTTCATTAGGAATTCTAGTGAAGTGGTTCTAAATAACATTCCAGTTCATTAGGAACGCTAGTGAAGTGGTTCTAATATAAATAACGTCCAGTTTATTAGGAACACTAGTGAAGTGGTTCTAAATAAAGTCCAGTTCATAATGTACGCTAGTGAAGTGGTTCTAAATAACATCCAGTTCATTAGGTACACTAGTGAAGTGGTTCTAAATAATGTCCAGTTCATTAGGAACGCTAGTGAAGTGGTTCTAATATAAATAATGTCCAGTTCATTAGGAACGCTAGTGAAGTGGTTCTTATATAAATAAAGTCCAGTTCATTAGGAACGCTAGTGAAGTGGTTCTAAATAAAGTCCAGTTCATTAGGAACGCTAGTGAAGGGGTTCTAAATAAAGTCCAGTTCATTAGGAACGCTAGTGAAGGGGTTCTAATATAAATAACATCCAGTTCATTAGGAACGCTAGTGAAGTGGTTCTAAATAACATCCAGTTCATTAGGAACGCTAGTGAAGTGGTTCTAAATAACATCCAGTTCATTAGGAACGCTAGTGAAGTGGTTCTAAATAAAGTTCAGTTCATAATGTACGCTAGTGAAGTGGTTCTAAATAACATCCAGTTCATTAGGTACACTAGTGAAGTGGTTCTAAATAATGTCCAGTTCATTAGGAACGCTAGTGAAGTGGTTCTAATATAAATAACATCCAGTCCATTAAGTACGCTAGTGAAGTGGTTTCTGAATAACATCCAGTTCATTAGGAACGCTAGTGAAGGGGTTCTAATATAAATAATGTCCAGTTCATTAGGAACGCTAGTGAAGGGGTTCTAATATAAATCATGTCCAGTTCATTAGGAACGCTAGTGAAGTGGTTCTAAATAACATTCCAGTTCATTAGGAACGCTAGTGAAGTGCTTCTAAATAATGTCATTTAATCTAGTCCACTGACTACTATGTCAAAATATTAGGAACACATGTCAGTTCAATAGTTCAACAACCTCAACAACTCTCAGTTACTAGAACACCAGAACCTTCAGGCAGACCAGATTCAGTGGTGTACCTAATGAAGGGGCCAGGGAGTGTGTCATAGAAACCACAGCAAATAACTAAATATTTAACGTATATATATATATATAACGAGTTTAGTTTGCCAAACACCTTTTAAATGTGATCATTTTTCTCTCCCTCCTCCACCAGAGAGAGAGGGGGAGGAAAAGATAAGGGAGATGGAGGGGAGGGTCGAGCAAGCAAATGGGAAGAGAGAGAAAAGAGAGTGAGGGAAAGAGGGAGAGAGAGGGAGGGGGAGGAAGAGAGACAGAGAGAGGGGAAGGGAGGGATGACAGGAGATGTGGTTGTTGCCGCGGCAGCAGAGTGGATCAGATCAGAGACAGTAAAACACTCGTCTTCTGTTTCATTTTTCTTCCTGTAAACCTCCGTCCTGTTTTCACCTGGAAACGTTGCTTCTTCCTCCTCTTCTTCATCACCATCACCATCACCATCACCATCATCTTCATCATCATCATCCTCAGCTGTGGTAAGTAGGATGAAAACTGCTCCAGTTACAGCTTCACTGCTCAGAATAGAAAGAGAAGGGAGTGGAGGAGGAGAAAGAGTTTAGAGAACTGAAATAAAGAGGAGGAGGAGGAGGAGGAGGACAAGGAGGAGGAGGAGGAAGAGATGAACGACTGGAGAAAACACAGAGGATAGAAAAGATGTAGAATACGATGAGAAAGACAGAGAAGAAGAGTTTGAGATTCAGCCAAGCAGGAGACAAACTATATAGATAGATAGATAGATAGATAGATAGATAGATAGATAGATAGATAGATAGATAGATAGATAGATAGATAGATAGATAGATAGATAGATAGATAGATAGATAGATAGTCATTTATATATGACTGATACTTAAACTACTACATATATAAACTAAAAATAATAAAATGTGACAGTGAAGGACCAGAGGTGGACTAAACACATCATTGTGTCTGTGGTTGTGTGTAGTTGTGTGTTTTGTGTGTTGAAGTTGATGTAATGCAGAATATGAATTAGTAATGAAGTTGTGTGTGTTTGCTATTAACGGTGGTTAGCACTCACACACACTCTCAGCTCATTAATATTCACACACCTTCTGTTTCTGTACACATTCAATATAATCTACATTTAGATTTAGTTTATATTCTATTTAAAGGAAATAGTACATTTCTACATTTTTCTTTTAGTTTCAGCTGAAGTTGTACATTTTTAAAAACATCTGTTTTATTTCCTGTAAAAAGTCTTGTTGAACTAAAACAGCTGCTCACAGTCGACTGAATCAGGAGGAACTGTTTATTTCTGACAGTCCTCAAACAGCAGGACTGTAGTGAAGGAAACAGAGCGTACGCCGGGATGGTTTTGGGCAGAATACATTTTATTCTTCGGTTCCTGGAGCAGTTTTACAGGCTGGTGGTAGAAATGGAGGAAGACACTCTTTCATTCCTACTACTGATTCTGAGGAACATCAGCAGATCTTAAATGTGTTTCTATAAAAGTTTGAGTAGATCTGAGGAAATAACGATGTGAAGATGTTTGGAAGGCTGCAGCCCCCCCTGCTGGGCAGCATAAATCTACAGGAAGCTGATAAATATCCTTTTTGGACTGAAGTTGGACTGAAGCTCAACATTTAGAGGAGTCACTATAAATAATACATTAGTCGTGTGAGAACAATCTGAAATATCCGCTTAGCTCCCTTTAAATCATCCAGAACCCTTCAGAGTCTGTGGAGTGAATGTGATCTGAACAACGTATGTGTTGTGGTTTTATTTCTCATCTTAGATGTGATGTTGTTGCTTCTGTACAGACTTTTTATCTCATTACATGTAACTTTTAAAAAGAACCCGTCCTCACATCAACACATCAAACCTGGACTCAGTTTGTCTTGTGGCTAAATGGCACTGAATGGTGAAAAGACGCCACCTGCTGTTTATCTGACCAACTAATACTCACACGAGTGGATGGAAACACATTAAGAACAAACGTGTTCGATTGTCTGTTAAACTTCTCCTCAGTTTTGGAAACCTGACTTTAAATTGGGGTAAAAAACCTTCAGCAATGGTTTTTAGGTAACTCACAAAACCACAGAGATTGACCACCGACTTCAACTCTTCAGAAATTATTGGAATGTTTCTGTCTTTAAGTCTGATGGTGGAAGGAAACAGAGAACTACAAACCCCAGTTCCAACAAAGTGTAAAAGATAAACTGAAGCTCTGTTCTGTTCTGCTTCAGTTTCTGAACAGGGTCTCTGTTGTCATATTTTACACTTCATAATACATCATACTTTTTCAGTGGACTAGAACCAACACTAGAACCGACACTAGAACCAACACTTTAAGCAACACTAGAACGGACACTTTAATCAGCACTAGAACCAACACTGGAAGTGCAACTGTAACCAACACTTTGACCAACACTAGAACTGATACTAGAACCAAAACTAGAACCCATACTAGAATCAACGCTAAAACCCACACTAGAACCGATACTTAAACCAACAATAGACCTAACACTTTAACTTACAATAGAACCGTCACTTTAACCAACACCACTAGAAATGACACTAGAATCAACACTAGAACCGACAGCAAAACAACACATTAACTGATACTTGAACTGTCACTAGAACCAACATTTTAACTGACACTAGAACCTACACTGGAACCAACACTGTAATAAACACCAGAACGAACACTTTAACTCACACTAGAACCTACACTAAAACCAACACTGTAATAAACACCAGAACCAACACTTTAACTCACACTAGAACCTACACTAGAACCAACACTGTAATCAACACCAGAACCAACACTTTAACTCACCCTAGAACCTACACTGGAACAACACTTATGACACTAGACAACACTGTAATCAACACTGAAACCAACACTTTAACTGACACTAGAACCAACACTGTAATCAACACCGGAACCAACACTTTAACTCACACTAGAACCTACACTAGAACCAACACTGTAATCAACACCGGAACCAACACTTTAACTCACACTAGAACCTACACTAGAACCAACACTGTAATCAACACCGGAACCAACACTTTAACTCACACTGGAACCTACACTAGAAACCAACACTGTGATCAACACTGGAACCAGTCACTTTGACCATCACTAGAACCAAGACTGTAACCAGCACTAGAACCAACATTAGAACCAACAGAAGAACCGACACCAGCACTAAAAATCCAAAGAGATAAATATAGAAGAGTCAAAGTTCATCCGGATCAGCACCACAACATAGAAACAATAGAAACGCTTCACGGAAAAGATTCAGAATACTATGAGCAGGCTAAAGAATAAAAGCTCACACCATTTCAGTGTTCAGTTTAGTGTTTACTTTTATTCTGAAGATCTGAGCTGGAAGTGTAGCACCCTGAGGAGGCGGAGCTTCACTGTCCAGTTGTGATTGGATGATTGTGAGTCGGCCATGTTGTGAATGGAAAGGTGAAGAGGCTCCATGCAGGTAGAGGTCTCTGCTTTTCCACCGTTAGCCTTTAGCTTGTAGCACCACATGATTTTATCAGGTCCCATTTGTTGTTGGACTGTTGTGTTAGTGACATGCATTTAAACGTGGATAAATCTTGAAAACTTTTTCAGCTGCAGAAATTGTTGAACTTTCATCTTGAAAACATTTCTGAGTCTGTGGCTGATGATTCTCTGCCTCTTCCACTCTCTGCTCGTCTGCTACCACATCACAGATTTAATGTTTTTGAGGCCTTCACATGATCAGAGATGAATCGTTTCCATGGAGACCAACTAGGTAAATGTGATGACGAGGAGCATCACATCTCCTAAAATAGACCAGAAGAAGTAGTAGAAGTATATTCTCCTCTTCCATGTCAGTGTCCAGTCCTGAACGTCTGGATCATCTTTTCATTCAACACGTTTGTGAAGCAGAAGGATTCATTAGTAGATTATTATTAAAGTTGCCACCTGACTCAGTAGTTTAGTAATTGACAGGGAGATCACATTAGAGAGAGAGAGAAAAAAAACACAATGCAAATTCAATGTAACATGTTTGAGATTGAAGTAGAACAAAATCCTGGACAACTTTGAAATGGTTTCAGAGTTTGAGTTTGACATGTTTAGAGGACATGTCTGAGCAAAGAGGACGTCTTCTCACCCTAGTACCAGAGCCTATGGAGACTCAGACTCGTGGTTTATCCTCATTCACAAACTGTGGACACTTTCTGAGTCTTTGTGGACCTGCTGGACCAGAAGAGGTTGGATTTCCTGATTTAAACCAAACCGGAGGGAAGTTTTATTGCTTCCACTGTGGACTCTGTGCAATAAACAACAACAATAAGCTTTATTGTTGTTGTTTATTGAATGAAGAACCAGGGGGAGAACTGAAGTCATCTTTAATAACCTGCAGATATTTCTACAACACATGAACGAGCTTCAGCTGCAGCTGTTTGTCTGAATTCAGCAACATTATCAGTGTATGCATGGACCAGGTGTCCTGTTGCATTCTGGGAAACGTCTACTGCACTTTACAGGGGACATGAAGAAAGACAACATGATGTGAATGAAGTCAAATAAATCAGCGCTTCCTCCTCTTTGTTAAAGTTGAAAAGATTTGTCGAATTAATATCAAATAACTTTCCAACATGTTTCTGAGCTGTCGCACTGAAGACCCAACAATTATATCTGGAAATATATCTGTGTCTAAAATGACCCAACAATTATATCTGGAAATATATCTGTGTCTAAAATGACCCAACAATTATATCTGGAAATATATCTGTGTCTAAAATGAAGGAAAAACAAAGGTCAGAAACCATTTAAAGAAAGATAAAACCAGGACCTCGACCTTTCTCTCCTCCTTTTTCTTTATTCTCTCATTTCTATCTTTTCTCCTCTTCTCCTTCTCTAACATCACCCTTTTATTTTCATCATAAACAACTCTTCTTCTTCTTCTTCTTCCTCTTCTTTTTCTTCACTTTTTTTAGTCTATTCCCCATCCTTCTGTTTCTGCTTGGTCTTTTTCTCCTTCCTCACCCCTGACCATCCCTTCTTCTTTATTTTCCTTCTTTTTACTCTTATCCAAACCTCTGTCTCTTATTTTTACCTCCTGTTTTTCATCACACCTTCAACAACCCTTTCTCTTCTTCTTCCCCCCTTTCCTGTGACAGCTTCATCTCTCTTTCTCCTGGTTTGTCTCTCATTCTGTCTCTTGGTGTTTGTGTGTTTTCTGACAGGACGGCCATACATGGACATGGAGTAGGGACGGATGGACGCCTCCTTCTCTCTGCTGAAGTCCTTCAATAAGAGAGAGAGAGAGAGACGGATAGAGGCTGCAGAAAAACACTTAGAGGGAGGGAGGCTGCTCACACCATTCTGTCTATCTTGCAACTTCAGGGACCATCATCACAATTTAATAAGAATCTGAAAGGCTGCGGCGCTGCAACAAATCTGTCTTCAGAGAAAGAGAGGCCGGACAAGAGAGCTGGAGTCAGACAGACACCAACGTTTTAACACATTCTCTGCTTGGCATTTTAAATCCCTGCAGCAATAAACCAGAACAACTTTATTATCAAACAACAGCTTTATTATTTCTACTCAGGCCTCAGGAAGGGTTAGAAAGAGGTTGGGAGAACGTCACATCTCAGCCTTAAAGGAGTCGCCTTAAAGGAGCTGCCTTAAAGGAGCCACGTCATCCTGAGCAGCACCTTAAGGCAACAGGACGCCCCGGCTGCAACTTATAATAAAGGACGGGCTTCGTATCTGTCACATGCATCTGCCTTCCTGCTCTGTCAAAGAGTTAGTTTCATGGCTTGATACCAAACTCCTTGTGACCCCTCCCTCTGCCCCTTCTCCCCCATTATCTCTCCTCAACATGTCTGACCGCCTCGTGTCTCACTATCCCGACGGCTTCAGGGTCTCAGAGCAGGAAAAGCAGTGATCCAGGTTTTATCCCAGGTGCCCTCCTCAGACTTCCCCCAAGGACAGGTCCCGATTATCTGATCAAGATGGCAGCTGGCGTGGCAACATGGCTGCCATTTGCCCGGGCGGCAGCCGTGGGCTGGCTGCCGCTGGCCAAGAAGACGATGCCCAAACCTCCAGTGGACAATTCGTCCAAATCAGACGAGATCCTGTATGTCAACGTCAGCGGCGTCAGATTTCAGGTGGGTGCTGCTTCTTACTGAACATGCACCAAACATTAAGTGGGCGTGGCCACTTTAATTCACACTACCACACGACAAGATCAAATGAATTCACTTTAAATGCATTTAAACAAATGTTGATTCAACATTTAATAACTGATGTTGGTGATGATTATTAGCATACTAAAAATAATTAGTATAATTATTATTTTTATTATTAGTAGTAGTCTTTTTAGCATTAAGAGTTTCATAGACAACAAAAAAATTCTTACTGAATGTTTGTTCACATCCACATTAAACTCTGTGAAATGTGAAATCTATTTGTCAGATGTTCTTATAAATTCATTACAGTCACTTGACATTTTCGAGGTGGAAATGTCAGAGCTGCTTGAGATGCTCGCTCCACATTCCTCCGCTGTTGTTGGTCTAATCAGCGCATTGATGTGCATTTGGGCGGAAATAATTATAAAATGGCTCCTCAACAAAAATAGATGTAGTTGGCTTTCAGCCATCAGGCAGCCTCGGTTGAGGTGGCAGAATAGGTTCCTAGACTTTTATGCAAGGACTGATTCTGTTTCTCTAACCTGGTACCTGGTACCTAAGGGACATGGCTTTGTGATAATGATCACAATCCAGATGCTTCTCTCTCTCACTCTACAAATATTTGCCATAACATTGCACATTTATAGCTCTTCAAAACAAACTTATGTGCAGAATTATATAGAGAGCTACACCAGTGCTTCTTATTCCCAGAGTCTTAAATAGTTAATTTTCCTCTTAACTTCAATGTGCTTGACAATAATGTGTAACACAAATTAGAGTTTGTTCAGGTTGTTGTTCATTTGCATATGATGTTTACAATCGAAATATTATAAAAGGTAACATGAAGAAATATACATATAAAACGTAAAATATAACCCAAAATAAACAAATGAATTTGAGAGTTTACTCATTTATGTTAAACATGGTAAACAGTTAGCCATCGCTGAATATGTTAATCTTTTGAACACATAACCCTAAGTATATAACAGTACACTCTGTCTTCCTGCCACTAACTTGCTTGACTTCCAGTTCCATTTTTTCCCATTTTGTTAAATGACCAAAAAATTATGAAAACACTGGAAAACGATCGCCTGGGTAAATATTTCTGTACTATCATCATGTCTCAGGGTTTACATGGTCTATCAATGTCAAACGAACACTGTTAGGATCATAGACCCTAACCTGACCCATAGACATTAGATGTTAACAATATGGTTCACAAAGTGGAAATATTTTCATCAAGTGAAGCTCTTAATACATACAGCTGATCAGTGAGTAATATCTGATCATCATAATACCTGTGATAATGATATGGTTTCCCCACATTGTCCTTTTAATGACCTGCAGGTTAACGGTCACCACTATAGCTCCACTCCTGTTGTCGAGCCTCTGGAAATTAACACCAAAAAACGGCCTAACTTTACAGTCCCATCTGTTATTGACTGTTCACTGCTTCCATCCAATGTTCAACTTTTAGCACAGAGTCATTTATGTCTACTTACTAGCAAGCTAATTAACAATGCTAAAGGTGAAGGCTAAAGTTAACCGCTGAGAGAGAAATGACTCTTTATCTCTTTATGTCCTTCAGACTTGGAAGAACACTCTGGACCGGTATCCTGAAACATTGCTGGGCTCTTCAGAGAAGGAGTTCTTCTACAATGAGGATACACAGGAATATTTCTTTGACAGAGACCCTGAGATGTTTCGGCACATTCTGAACTTTTACCGCACCGGAAAGCTGCACTACCCACGACATGAGTGCATCCAGGCCTTCGACGAGGAGCTGGCCTTTTATGGCATCGTGCCAGAAATCATTGGCGACTGCTGCATGGAGGTACACCCCGACTTAGAGCTGACCTTTGAAGAAACTCTGCTCCTGTTTGTTAGTCAGTGTTTGTAGGTCACATTAAACCATGCAACTATTCCAGTATGAATTACTGTGTCTGGTGAATGAACATGCCACTGACACTGTACAGAGGAACAGGGGTTTAAATATAACTGTTGAAGGGTTAACATTTAGGTCCCAAGAGCTGTAAAACTCTTCCCCTGTGGATGGATGAAGGTAAGAATTCTCCATGAAATACCACTGAAACCAAACATGAAAATGAATGATTTTGACTTGAAGACTTCTGACTTTGTTTGAATAGTCTCAATGTGTTTTCAGCTGAAGCTGAAACAAACACAACTGGGCTAAAGAAGCTTCTTGGGGGAAGACGTCATAAACACGGGTCGAGTCGTGGGGGTGATTTAAAGATACTCCAGGAAATGTGTCTGTCGTCATAAAACGTGATCAGCTGATTCTTCTAAAGCAGCTTTCATTCTCCCTGACTTTATTGAACATCTTTCCATATTTAAAACCAACGTTATTTCTTCACCTTAATGTTCAGTGGATGTATGTATTATCTGAGAAATTGAGTGTTGGGCTCAAACATGACAACTGCTCATGGTAATAAAACTGCTCTGTGTTGCTTAGGTCTAAAAGGTTTTCTAGCTTCCAGGTTTTTTTTCTTGTGGCCTGTTGCTCAGTCCAAAGATTTTATTATCACAAAGCGGCATGAGCATTTTTTTTTTCTTTTTTTTGCACATTTTTGACTAAACATTTGAAAGAGTATTTTCATAAAATTAGTTTTTTGAACATTTTCTTTTTTTTTATTGGAGAAGAATAGTCAATGAAATAAGGGTCTAGTGGTTCATTAGATTTTATTTTTCTTGTCAAAAGAAGAGAAAAGGATAGAAAGATACTTTATATCCTGGGGGATGTTGCCCAGGATGGACTGCACTGTGTTGCATGTGCACCTCTCATCAAGTCCCCAGTGAGTCCAACTTCCTGCCAATTCATCCCCAAATGATCCAATATTTAAATCAACCTTTTGTCACAGTATAGATATTGATAAGCCACTGACAGAAGAACTGTGGAAAAGTGAATAGAGAAGCAGCTTTGCTTTAAATGCAGAGAAAGAATTTTAATTAGTACATTAAAAAACAAACAAACAATTCAAATGGACACAGACTCGTTCATAGATGGTATTCATATCTTTAAAGAGATATTTTTAAAGTTTGTAGAAAGGGGCAATACTGATGCCTCCCAGAGAGAAGGTCCGGGTTGGAGTTGGGTCTTTCTGGGTGGAGTTTCCATGTTCTCCCTGTGTCTGTGTGGGTTTTCTCCGGGTACTCCGGTTTCCTCCCCCCTCCAGAGACATGCTCGTTAGGCTGATTGACTCTAAATTGACCTTAGGTGTGAGTGTGGATGGTTGCATGTCTCTGTGTTAGCCCTGAGATGGACTGGAGACCTGTCCAGGGTGGACCCCTCACCCGATGACAGCTGGGATAGACCCCAGCAACCCCGCGACCCCAGTAGAAGTTTGTCGAAAGAAACCTGTCACTGACTCCATCCAGCATTTGGTTTCAGTCCAAACAAGGACGAGCAGTCCAGCTCTATGTTGTTTTAATACTGCAGGCTTCCCACATGGCTTCATAATGTCTGTAGTGTATTTATGCGAGTGCTGTGACCTTTGACCTTTGATCACTTCCTAATGGTTGCGTCTAATACAGTTATTTTGCAGCTGCACTCGTTAAATCTCAGTGTAGAACGATTGATGGATCTGAGGGGGATTAATAACTAGCTGCTCTCGGGCCCATTACCAAACTCAGCAGAGATGATCGCTTTGAAAACTCAATCTGATTCGCCTCTTTACTGCTGAGGTTTCAGACTCTAAACCCAGCTTTTCTGTGAGGGGTTTCTTTAGTGAGCCGTAAACAGGCCATTTGTTTGCTCCAGAGCTCGTTATCCTTTATGCTAGTCTCGTTTCAGCCTTGTTTGCTGAGCCTTTCATATCTTTGTATCCCCGCTTTTACAGCCAAACCATCCAGTGACTCATGAATGAATAATCATACTTTTTTTCAACTCAGGTTCTGCAGACCCGATCACAAATGTTGATTCTACTCATTCAATCCTTTCTTCCTACAAGGAAATTCCTCAAATATTTTCATAGGTTTTGTTCTCTCTATCGACTTTAACTTCTTCCATATCAGTTCATCAGTCTCTGGATCTGGCTTGACTTCCTTTTATTTTTGGAGAGTCCAAGTCAAAACCCAGCAATCGACCTGGGATTCTATCAGCTTGACTTCAGTGTGAACAGGCATCTCATGCCGACCCGCTAATTTACACCACGGCGTTGATGTACCTGCTCTGTTTTTGAGCTGCACGAGTACGAGAGCAGCCAGGAGCATGTGTATCCGATTTTGATACTTCCAAAGTATTTATGAAAACAAAATATGGCATAACAAGATATTACCCAAATTACAAGGCGAAAAAGCTTAGAGGAAATAAAAAAACAATAACAGGACATATTAAACACAACCGACACTAAAAAAACAACAACAAAAAATAAATAAATAAAACAAAACCAGACAAGAACAGTACAAATCTGTGGGATGATATTCCCCTACAGAACCTTCCCCTCAAAGACACCAGACACCGCAGAACCCCCTCAGATGGCCCATGTCCATTCACCACATAGGAGACCTAAGCAATGTTGATATAATATGATCCTTTACTGTCACTAGTACAAGTACCGGCGAAATTAGCCATCAATCCGTCCATACATATACAAAACATACATACACTTTGACAAAATGGGGGTAGACAGGACAGGAAGACAGAGATGGTAAATAGAAATACAGAGTCACGTGACTTGAGGGGAGAAGTAAAAACAACAACTCCCATACTATGCTCCTGTGAGGAGAACAGTGAGGGAACAAGAAAAAAAACCTCAGCAACATAAGCACATGATAAGTAAACTTTACAAACATGAAAACTCAGGACTTGAATCAGGAAGCGGGGTAGAGGTAAAACCCAGTGCAACCAAGCAGCCGTCCGTTCCTGCAGCCATCGGGCGCTGGTTGTGGACCCGCTTGTCCCACCAGGGACCCTGGATGTGGGGGTAGGGGGTGTGATTGCATATCTGTCCATATGTGTGTGTCTGTGTAGGCCTGGAGAGCTGCTTCGTCTAGAATCACTAGGCGTCTGTTAGGAATATTATGGCTCATGGGTGTATATACATGTGTGTTCTGTTTGTACAACAGACAGAATCAGCTCTCTTCTGTTCGCTAGGTCCATGATTTGTAGTCATGTTTGCTTTGTGTCTCTTTGAAGGAATACCGGGACAGGAAGAAGGAGAACCAAGAGCGTCTCGCTGAGGACACGGAGGCCAACGATGGGTCGGACGCCCCCCTCCCTCCACACAGCACCTCCCGAGAGCGTCTGTGGCGAGCCTTTGAGAACCCCCACACTTCCACCATGGCTCTGGTCTTCTATTATGTCACTGGCTTCTTCATCGCTGTGTCTGTCATCGCCAACGTGGTGGAGACGGTGCCCTGCCGCCCCCCAAAGGGCCGAGTCAAGGATCTTCCCTGTGGGGAGAAGTACCAGCTGGCCTTTTTCTGCATGGACACGGCCTGTGTGCTCATCTTCACCTTCGAGTACCTGATGCGTCTGTTCGCGGCTCCCAGCCGCTGCAAGTTCATGCGCTCGGTGATGTCGGTGATCGACGTGGTGGCCATCATGCCCTACTACATCGGCCTGGTGATGCCCGAGAATGAGGATGTGAGTGGTGCCTTTGTCACCCTCCGTGTTTTCAGGGTCTTTCGGATCTTCAAGTTCTCGCGGCACTCTCAGGGACTTCGTATCCTCGGCTACACCCTAAAGAGCTGCGCCTCCGAGCTGGGCTTCCTGCTCTTCTCCCTCACCATGGCCATCATCATCTTTGCCACCGTCATGTTCTACGCCGAGAAGGGCACTAAGGGCTCCACCTTCACCTCAATCCCGGCCTCCTTCTGGTACACCATCGTCACCATGACGACGCTCGGGTAAGTTGACACCAGTATAATGTTGAGAAACAGATTTAATGCTGTCACCACAACAATCACAGTGTGAGCTCTGTATAAACGTCCTGTGTGTGACAGGAGTCAAACCATCCACCATGAAAGGAGATGAATTCAATGTGTGTGTTAATGTGTTAGTGTGTGTGAGACTCCTGCTTGTTGCTTCTTAACAATGATGATGATGGTGATAAAGGTGATAAAGATGATGAAGGTGATGATGATGATGATGATGAAGGTGATAAAGGAGATGATGATGATGAAGATGATGATGAAGGTGATGATGAAGGTGATGATGATGAAGGTGATGATGATGATGATGATGATGATGATGGTGATGATGATGAAGATGATGAAGGTGATGATGATGATGATGAAGGTGATGATGATAATGGTGATGAAGATGAAGCTGTTTTCATCCTACAGCTCTGATCCGTTTAGAGGAACTTTCCATTGTGTCGTCTCTGTGTTGTGGTTTTACTGAAAGGTTTTTTTCTCTGCTGTGATTTGTCTCAGTCCAATGAAGGGAACAGTTCTGTTCTAACCCTAACCCTAAATTTAAATTTAAATGTTGTCCTTTCGTCTGTGGTCTCCTGGTTATCAGCATTTATTAGAGAGAACAACCAGGAAGGTTTGAAGGAACGTCTGCGTGGAGATGAGAATAACTGAAGCACTGATTGCTGTTGTCAAAGTGAATGAGGTAGAGTAGAGTAGAGTTCATCACTAAACCCACCATCCACCCTGACCTCCTCTTACCCACTTTGATGCAGGTCATAAGTTTATTTCTCTTTTTTTTCTACCATAACATATGAGGGGTTCTAGTTTTTCTTCACTGTTTCTGCATTGGATCCTTTTGACAGAAAAACAGGTTCATGTAGCTCAAAGGGAGTGATTGAGAAAAGCTGATGAAATAAAATACAGGATGGTTCCATTAGTTATGAGCAAGGAGAGGCTGCCATGAAAATGGATTCTACAGGCAGCAAAACACAAGCCAGGCTTTTATCTCCCCCTCCTCCCCCTCCTCCCTCTCCTCCCTCTCCTCCCCTCTTCTTCACCTCACTTTCTGCTCTCAGTTACTGTTTCTCTCTTCCCTCCTGATTTCATCTGCTCTCCCTTTGCTTTACAGTATCAGCTTTAGACCAAACATTCATTTATTGTGCTTTTGTGTTGATGAGCTACAGAGAAGATGATGCAGGGTTTTAGTGTTTTCAGATGATAGTGAGTCAGTCAGTGCTGAGAATGTCTGGATAGCTCAGTTGAACCTGCAAGAGGTTCTGAGGGTTCCTGTGTTCAAATAAATTCAAGGTCTCTGAAAAGCACAGGAAGTCTTTTGAAAACGAAAATGATGAGTTGAACAATCAGATTTGTAATAATTTGCAATACAATCAGTCACATTTGTTATTCCCCAAATTCACAAAAATAAATAAATAAATAAATAAATCATTGTAGGCTTTTGTTATTCTCAGGGTTTCATGTGTGGGTCATGGAATATGCATGTGTGACCATTTTAAGGCTAATTTCACTCCATACTGAAAATTGGAGTTCAGAGTTTTTACTGCCGAGATGAAGCAGAGAGAACTTCAGAGGTTCCTGGTTCTCAACAGGAGCAGCACAAAACTTGTTTTTGGTGAAAGAGGTTAGATTGGTTATAAATCAGGTTTGAGAACTCTGACTCTGACTGGATAATGATGTTGGTTCGATGCCTGGACTGTACAGGACATTTGACATCTGACATGACATCATCAGCTACATCTTGTATTTGTATCATCATCAGATTCTATGTGTTGGCCTTAGTCAGCTGTATGTATGGCAGGTGTATGTTTATCTGGTTTATCTCTGCTCTGCCTCAGGCAGATTGGTCCTTCATATGAGCTGCTTCTGGTTTTGGTTCTGCTCAAGGTTTCTTTCTGTTAAAGGGAGTTTTTCTTGCCACTGTCACCTTCATGCTGCTCTGGAAGTTTCAGACTCGATTTTGTGTCTTGACACCATTTGTATTGTTATTGATGCTGTAGAAAAATGGTAAATGGTCTTGCTCTTATATAGCGCTTTTCTACCTTCTCAAAGGTTCTCAAAGCGCTTTTACAGTCAGAGACACATCCACCCATTCGCTCACACATTCACACACCAGCGCCAGTTGCACTGGGAGCAACTGGGGGTTCAGTATCTTGCTCAAGGACACTTCGGCATATGGGACACTCAGGGGATCGAACCGCTAACCCTTTGGTTCATGGACAATCCACTCTACCTACTGAGCCATAGCCGCCCCAATTGAATTGAATTGAATTGAATTGAATTAACACTGTGGTGACGTTGTAGAAGATTGAGCATTGACTCACATCATGTCACTAGCTGTTAAATGAGTTCAGATGAAAACATGAAAATGAATCTCCTCCATCCTCCTTTTCTCTTTATCTTTGTCTTCATCCCTTCAACCTCCTCTTGTTTTTATCGCCCGTCTCTTTCTGGTGTTGTTCTCTCCCTTTTCTCCATGTTCATTGTCTGCAGTATAATCTGCGCGTTTGTTCCCATTTGTTCAGTTTCTTATCGCTGTTTTTCATCACGCTGTTTTTATTGCTTTGCTCCTGAGTTTTATGGCTGTGCAAATAAACTGGAAGTGCAATCATAAACCTCTCGCAGCTTTTCCACCAGCAATACATGTGAAGGGAAACATAATCTGCTGGAGCTGCTGCCAGGAAAGCATGCAGGCTGTTTGTGTCTTCAGATAAATCACCTTCCTTCAGGTGTTTGGATGAAAAACCTTCTGACTGAACAAAGATTGGTTCTCAAGGGAAATCTTTCACTACAATTATTATAAAGATGTTTTTTTAATAAGCAGCAGCAGGAGGACGGTGGATGAACTGGAGTTGAATATGTAATGTAGTGTGTATAAGGAGGACAGTGTAGTTTCAGATATTTGAATACAATAATTTGGGTGGACTTTATAAAGAAAGACTGAATGGTCCATGTTTACATTCATCAGCTGATCTGTGTTTCAGGACTGTGTTGAGAAGAGGCTCCTCCAAGAACTGACTTCAGTCTTCTAAGATGTTTTTTTGCTGCTGGTCACATGATTAATCACTGATCAGAAAGGCTGAACAAAAAACACATGAGACTGACTATCAGCTGCAAAAACATCGATGACCAGAGAATCTGTTCAGATCAGGGCCGAGGTTAATTCTCTTTATGGTAAACAGGTCTTTAGCATCGATAATCACTTATTGATGCTAAAACAATGTCTGGAGTCCACCTCAGATTATTTATAGTCCAGTCCACCCTAATCAGATCGTTTCCGTTTCCGTTTTTAAGAAATCTGATGTCACATTTAATGAAAGCGAAGAGCTTTGAATACAATCCAGGTTGTTTTCTGAGGACAATGAATAAACGTCTCAGTGATGGTCTCACCTGTTTGATCCTGTGTCTCCAGCCAGTTGGTGTTGGTACAGAGCACTTTAGCATCAACATTATTTATAGGAACTAGACGGGAAGTAGCCATTTCCTCTTACAAACGGGATGTATATGAGACTGAGAGTGAGAGCAGCAAGTGGCCTGGATGGAATTATAGACCATCTCAACACATGCAGCACCGCTTAATGTTTTAATAAAGAGAGACAGCGACTTCAGGAGAACCGAGGTCTGAGACAAATTGCAAATCAAATCAAACACCAACACTCCAATGTTGCAAAGATTCTCCTCCATTTTCTAGCAAAAAAAAAAAAAAAAGGGTCTTCAACCCAGGAATAGTCATGAACATTAGTCCATCCATCAACTCATTTAATGAACCAACCCTTTAACCCACTGAGTCTGCCGCACAAATGCTGTGGTGGCAACTACACGTCTCCATTCACAGAATTCTCAAGTGCTGGGCATTCTACCTACTGCTTTTTGATGGTAACTGGGGACTCATCAATATGTGGATTTTGAGACAAGAGAAGGCAACATACTAGACTTGGTTGACATAAACACATCCCAGCCATATGAGGCAACAGGCAACTGCCCTACCCCATCTAGGCAATTCTGACCACATATGTGTTATGTCCAGCACAGAGCCGAGGTTAAGCACATCAGGGTCTGACTGTTTTCAGCATATGGACTGAAAAGTTTTTAAGACCGTAGTCTCCCAGGGTGACCACATGAACACTGAGAAATATGCAGTGATAATAACCAGCTAAGCAAGACCATCACAGCATGCAGCACCCAGAAGTGATCGATAACTGGAGAGGTGTGTACACAGCTGAGGACCAGACAAGCATACAGACCTGGAGAAGTCAGTACTTCAATCAGTGAGGTCTGCTCATGAAGGAGATTAGGACAGTAAAACACACTTCTGCACAAAAACTACAAGAATATCTGTGTGACACAGGGAACACCAGGCAAATGTAACAGACTACAGATTCAACCACTTATTTGCATGTTTTGAAGCATCAGACCTGTGAAAGAGGTGAAGAGCTGGTCATCTCACAACATCAGACCAACCAGCATTCACCATCAACTCAGCAGACTCTTGAATGACCTTATTCAGGGTTAACTCACTGAAAGCAGCAGGTCCAAACAACATCCCAGGACTTGTGGTGCTGACAAACTGGCTGATGTCTTGACGAATGCCTACCACATCTCTCTTGCACAAGCCATCGTTCAAAATCATAATCAGAATCAGAATCTGTGTTCAGAACAAAGATCAATGTGGGCATTAAGTATATCTAAGAATAAACGGGAATTACAATAACAATATGCACATCCATGTAAAAAATATTAAAAAGAATATATAAAAATATATACAAATATACTGTAAGTGAACATGTGTTCTGAGTTGTTGCTCTATAATGACATTGAATATGTGGTATTGCATGGTGGAAAATAAATTACTGCACATTGTGAGTTCAGAGTCCAATAAATATACTGTATAAATAAATATGCATAAGTATATGACAAGAAAGTGGACATGAGTTATGGCTCAATATCAGTATAAATATGGGTTATTTATCCACAGGAATTTATCCAGCCAACTGACTCAGAGTGTCTAACACTCAGAGTGAGGAGTTGTACAGGTTGATGTCCTCAGGTAGGAATGATTTCCTGTGTCTTTGTGGGTCATCGTGGTGTGATGAGTCTGGTGCTGAAAGAACTCCTGTATCTGGCCAGCACGTCATGCAGTGGGTTCGACTCATTGTCCAGGATGACTTTCACCTTGTGAAGCATTCTCCAGTCTGACACCACTGTCAGAGGGTCCAGCTTCACTCCCACTACGTCACTGGCCTTACGTATTCGTCTGTTTAACCTGTTGGTGTCCGTTACCCTCAACCTGCTGCCCCCAGCACACAACAGCATAGGAGATGGCACTGGCCCCCACAGACTCATAGAACATCCTGAGCAAAGTCCTGCAGATCTTAAAAGACCTCAACCACCTCAGAAAATAGAGGCGACTCTGGCCCTTCCTGTACAGGGTGTCAGTCCAGCTTATTGTCAGTGGTTCACATAGATACGTATGTCCACACTGACCCCCTGGATGAACCTTGGTCCTCCTCAGGTCCACCACCAGTTCCTTCGTCTTTGTCACACTGAGCTGTAGATGTTTCTCCTCACATCATGTGACAACGTTGTCCACACCAGCCCTGTGCTCCACCTCATCTCCACCTCGTCTCCCTCTGATGCATCCAACCACAGCAGAGTCATCAGAAAACGTCTGGAGATGACAGGTCTCTGTGCAGTGGTTGAAGTCTGTGGTGTAGAGGGTGGAGAGGAAGGGACAGAGGACAGTCCCCTGAGGGGGACACAGTGTTGCTGACCAGCCTGTCTGACACACAGCGTTGCAGGCGCACATACTGTGTCTGCCAGTCAGGTAGTCAACAATCCACAACACCAGGAGGGAATCCACCTGCATCGCCATCATCACTTTGTGAAAAAAAAAAAAAAAAATGATTGCCTTAGTCAGACTTCAAGTGGACAACTTAAGTGCATATAAGCACATAACTCTGACCAAAATCAGAGTTATCTGATTAACCACCCAGAAAGATGCATCCAAAAAAGCCGTTTGCAGAAGAAGAAAGTAAACAGAGCCAGTAGAAGAAGCACCTGAGGCATAGCTTACATCTTATCTGCACCATGAGTAGCATGCACATTATGTACGAGATTAAAAAGCTAAACTATTATCCATCTTGTTTTTGTTTTTAATTCCGGTCTGCTGCATAAACGACTCTTGTTTATTATATGATGTCACATATCAACCAGAAAGGGAGCCGTATTAACATGGTATTAACCCGCTGACAAGACACATATCACCTCCTAGTGTGGAGGAGGAAGACATGTCCCCGTCAGTTATGACCACCTTCAGAAAGTTTCGAGCATAGCTTGATTAAGCTGTGCGTGTTAATGCACTAAGTGCCAGCAGTGATGATCATGGTAGATGGGTGGAGGGGGGTGGAGATGTGGGGAGGAGTCCTGCAGTGGAAGATGAGAGGCTGTGGTCGCCAGCTGGATCTTTACCAGAGGCATATAAGAGGGACTGAGGTGCATCAGATTGTGATCTGACCTGCTCAGCTGGAAGCCGTCGATGGAAACATTGTTGCCAGGAATGTCCTGGTGCAGCCATGTCTCTGTGAAGTACATTAAACTCCACTCCCAGTACTCCATCTAACTCCTGGCTAACGCTGTTAGCTCTTCCATCTTGTTAGCCAGCGGCGATCTCACATCCCATTGTGACTGAGGGGAGACCTAACTCATACCTCCACTTCTCCATAAGCCTCTGTTGTCTTCTTGCAGTTTCTCTCCTGCACTGCTTTTTCTTTCCAACCTGCAACCTTGTGTGTTCTTCTCCAAATGTCTTCAGGTTAGGGTTAGCCATGCTGGCCGGCTTCAGAATGATCGGCTGATCCTTCGTGTAAACAGAGCAGCCATGTATCTGTTGTGCCCAGCAGAGTGAAAGTAGTATTTCCACTGTGAACAAGATGACCAAAACTCTCTCCACCTACATGTTTGGAGAGGTAATTCTATAGGCAGCAAGCACATTTGTGCATCCCAGATGCTTCAAAATTTCTACTATTATACCAGTGGCAAAGAGATCAGCTGCTTAAATGACTACCATCCCACCCTTTAACTTCCACAGTGATGTAGTGCTTTGAAAGGATCATCAAACCACACATCACAGCCAGCCTACCAGCAATTCTGAATCTGTACCAGTTCGCCTACCATCCTAGTCACTCCACAGTGAGCAGTATCCACAGTGTCTACCACTCTACAGACAGTACTTGCCCATCAGGAATATTACGACACTTTTTCTAGAATCCTGTGCATCGACTTCATCTCAGCATTTAACACCATCATCCCCCCAGAGACTAATGGAGAACCTTTGTAATAGAAAGACCACAGTCAGTCCACATTGGGAATAACTCCTCCAACACAATCATGCTGAGAACTGGTTCATCTCAAGGCTGTGTACTCACCTATTACTGTTACACACCAAGTCCCGACTGTGCTTCCATTCAGAAGGAGGAAACCTGATCAACAAGTTTGCAGATGATACCACAGTGGTGGTGGCAGAAATGAGGCAATGTACAGGAAAGAGGTGAAATATCTTGGGAGCTGGTGCAGAGACAATAACCTGGAACAGACAAAACCTGCACCATGCACTTTACTTTTATTTTAACTTAAGTCTTTATGTATTTTAACTCATTTAAAATGAGTCTTTTACCTCTCGGTCTGCAAACATCTCGCAATTTGTATTCTGTCAATTTGTATTAACCACATCTGGCCTAGTTACCTGGAATGGGCAGCTGTCTAGTTGCAACAACACCCACAGCTTACTGTTTACGTCAACGCAAGCATAGGAGTTCCGCTCCTACTAGGCCATACTAGGCCTTCCTGTAATCACTGTGGTTACCGTTGTGGAAGGCTGCTTGATTGCTCCATTTACCCACGGCTGCTGGATTGGAATATATCCATGTAGTCAAATGTGGCACAATGTTCTTGATACATTTGCTGATGTATCCTGTTACGTGCTTGGTGTGTTTACTGAAGTTGATGCCAGCAGCAGCAGGAAAATATGTCCCAATCCTTGAAGCTGAAACAGTCCCTGATTAGTCTGATTTGCCAGCAGTGGGTGAGGGTGAAGTTGTTGGCAAGTGTAAACATGGTCCAGGATGTTATCGTCACGGGTTGGAAACTGTACATGTTGGTGGTATTTCGGCAGGACCCTCCTCAGGTTGGTTTTGTTCAAGTTCAAGTTGTGAAGTTTCCTGTTGGTTGATAACGCTGCACAGCTTCTCTAGAGTGTCCACACACAACTGATTGTTCACCATAATGCTGACAACAGCACCCCTTGGGGCTCCAGTCTCATGTAAAGATTGTCTGTCTATACTATGTATGTAAATGTATACATGCTGAATATACAGACTACCTATATGCAGCATACTGTATAATGATCTGACAAGCAGACGACGAAGAAGACGACCAGTGAATGTTAGTGTCTTTATGAGGATCACTGACAGTTTCTAGACCTTGGGAGACCGTTAGACTCGATGATTCTGAGAAGACACAAGTAGGAAGAGAGAAGAGTCATCACCAGATGTAACTTTCCTCATTTTAATGGAGTGAAAACTCCATCCATGATGGTTGAGGGATGAGTGGAGGGCTCTACGGTGACACTGATCAATAACCTGAGTTTCTGCTCTGTGCTGCAACATTAAAGCAGCACATCTAGAACTGTAGATCTGCGCTGGTTTTACAGATCTCACACTGAGGAACATAATATATTGATATACTGCACGATAAAATTGATAAAATTGAATCAATTCAATGCAACAACCGATTCTTGTGTGATAATGTTTCTCTGGTTTAAGCTTCGCTGATGTGTATTTTCTTACTGCTGATGCTGCAGCTGTCTCCATCTTTGTTTGTGGTTACTATGGGTGCAGGTGTTATTATGGTCTACAGTGATGTTATGTATCTAGTCTTTGAACCGATTTGGACCAGTTTGTACCCGGTATTTGACCTGGTTTTTAACTGGTTTGGACTGGTTTGTAACTGGTCTTTGACCCAATGACTTTGGTCAAGTGACAGGAGGTGAAATCTTGGCTGGGTTCGTATTTCAGGACTCAGTCTTCTGATTTAGTCTAGAGATGGTTTAATGTTTAAAGTCAGCGACCTTAGAGATGATGTTCATCTTTATTCATGTTTTATCCTCCTGCTTCAAACACACAGACACACTGAACCCTTTCTTTCATGGAAACACAATGAAATAAAACCCTGACCCTTAAGATGAGAACAGGATTCTAACTCCATAAATCATCTAACGCTGGTCCTCAAAGAGATAGGCAAGTGTTTCATTCTCTGGATACCTGGGGCTGTTACCATGGTTAAGTCTGTTATTTACATTTATTATAATCTGGTTAAAGTTTGACTTTATGAATAAGATGTTAGAATAGAAAACCTTTATTTGTCCCTCAGTGGGGAAATTGCAGATTGCAACAGCAACATAGTGCAGAAAAGTACCAAGAATAAAGAGTGGACTGTGTAAAAAGATAAATAATACGATTTAAAAAAGCAGAATACAATAATAATGTCGGTAATTTCAACATCAAAATTTATTTTGTACCTGAAACTCTGTTATCACTGAAAATGTTCTCCTCCCCTTCCCAAAACACATCACCTGACTTTTAAACACACACATGAATTCTTAGTGTGTGTGTTGTTGTATGTTTGTGTGTGTGTGTGTGTGTGTGTGTGTGTGTGTGTGTGTGTATGTGTGTGTGTTATTGTTTGAAGTAAAAATAAACAAAAATGGGTTAGGGTTAGGGTTATGCTAAATAAACAAATAAAAGACATCAGAGACACTTTCTCTCAGCTATGAATGGATGATGGAGGATGAGGATGAGGAAGGAGAGAGCGTTGGAGATGTAGATATGGGACAAAATGTCCTGCAGTCTCCATCTACACATGTTGCTCAGTAATTAAAACTAAAGTCTGTGTCACAGCTTTCAGATATGACAACAGCCTTATATCAGTAAAACAATAATGATGATGAATGATGCCTCATATATCCATGTGAGGGTTTGTTTACTGGAGGTTCACTCATGTTAACTGTTTAATGCACATCGACTCTTCATGGACTTCACAACTTATTCATTTGTCTGTGAAGATTTTCAGTCACAATAATAATAATGTATAGGTTTTATATAAGGCTTTTCCATTATATGTTAAAAGCACTCACAATTGAATGCATTATTCGTTTCTTCGCACTCACACTCTGGTGGTGGTAATAAACTACCTCAGTAGGCACAGCAGGCTGCCAATCTCCATTCACCACCAAACATCACTCACTTGTAATCACACACCAGTGTAGTTACTGCCATCCAGGTCATGGGATCCAAAGAGTATTTTTAAAAAGCAACTGGACTTGTTGAGCCAACAAGTTGCTTTTTGGATGTACCATGACCTGGATGACTGAGAACCTTCACTAACTTCTTCATTTATATTCTCACTGAAGATAGAAGTTTTTATCATTATTATTATTATTTGATTGATTGCTGCTTTTCCATTCTCCATAATTAATATTGTTGACCGTAGACTTCAGTCTGGTATTATTTTGGGATGTGTTGGTTTTCAGAGTTTTACTTTCAGAGGGCTTGTAGTTTAATAGTATCTCTACAGCTTCCTGCTCTGGTGTCACATTTATCCTTCGTTTACATTTCAGCTCTAAAGCCTCTATATGGATTTAAGATCAATCTGTTGCCACAGGTCTGAGTTCAGGTCAGGATTTCGCAGACGTTGTTTTTCTAGTGTCTTTTATGCCCAGATAAACTGAGGGTTTATTGGCCACGGGACTGCTGACATGCAGGGAGGTCGTGGTCAGGACTTCCTCCATTATCTGCTTATAATTTATTCATATGCATTTATTTCAAAAACTCTTACTACCTTGTGTCTACAGACTCATCAGCATGGCAGAAACCAACATTTCGGATGATGCCCCATTGGTGTGATCTGCTTTTGCAAAGACAACAATTTGAATTTAAGGGAAATCATTTTCAGTGTCTGATTATGAGTTATGGTCCAACAGTCAAAGATCACATAGACTCAGAACTGGAATCAAAGAGCATTGTGGGTTTTTATTGACACATTGAATCATCAAACAGTTTTCTAGTAAGTGAAAAATGACCTGCAATCAAACCCTGTGAGAGGATCTTTGGTTTCACTCTGTCGTAAACATATCTGGATCACTTTTTCTGACAGTCAGTATTTTCTGTCTGTGTGACAACTCTTTTCATTCACCGTTGTTTGTGTGATATCAAAACATATTACAGAGTCTGAATGAGTCCCTGAAAACTTTCAGGCTTTATATTACCCATGATGCAATAGTATCATGTATAGTATAGTACATAAAACTGTATGTGGAGCAGTCACTGTTAACTCCCATCAGCCACTGAGTCTCATGGACACATGTGATCATATCTTAGTCTTATTGTCGTCATATTGTATATTGTGGTTGTATTGTGGTCATATCTTGGTCATATTGTATATTGTGGTTGTATCTTGGTCATATTGTCGTCAAATTGTCGTTGTATTGTCTGGTTTGAGTTGAACTTGGATGTAAAATCACAGCAGTAAATGATCCTCTGGTTCGTGCTCTCTTCGCTTTTTGTTTGGTCAGTTTTGGTTCCAGTGGAAAATATTTTACCAACACGTTAATGTGAATGTTCAGCAGAGAACTTTAAATAACAGCTGAATCACTCTGACAATAGACTGGGGTTCTATTTATTTTCTCATCTGCCTCGTTCCATAGATCTTTTTGCTGTTTGATTTTCTGCCTTTTCCTCAGTTTGTCCTGTTTCATTGATCGAAGGCTCTCTGATGAGGACTCTTCACATCCATGATTGTAATAAATAGGGAGGGAGGGAGGTATATCAAGATTAATAAGGCTAATAAGGCTATTAAATTCAGAAAGTAGAATAAAAGTACTCTGTGTTATGGAGACCCTGATTAACATGGAGGTAGCATATTTCTACTGTGGCTGGTGAAGCTTTTACATTCCTTACAAAGACTGGATGTCACCTTCATCCAGAGTCTCCACTGTATCAGTAATTAAATCTTTATTAGACATTTGCAACACTGAAGTGCTACATCAGGTCCTGGTTTCCACAGTGAACATCTTCGTGTGACTTTTATTTTCTCTTTTCAGTAATTATTACTAACAAATCCATCTATCTAAAATGTGGTTAGGGTTAACCCAGGAAAAATACTACACAATATTTCCACTCCAGGAGGTTGATTAAATTATAATAAATAACTGACATTCAGCCACTTGATTTATCAGCTCTAGAGTCTGGTCTGGGACCAGCTCGGAGGAACTGGGTTATTGTTGGTAGGTAGAAGGACTTCTGATTCAGAGTCAGATTCAGCATCAACAGCAACATCTTGCAGCCTTGTTTAAAGTGTCTAGAGGCTGAATTGTCTCAAATACTGAAACCAGCTCTCTATTTAAAGACCAGTCTGTCGCAGTGACAGTAGCTTCCAGCATCGTTTTACTTCCAGACAGAACAAAGACTTCATGTAGACGTTAGAGGAGGACAGAATGAGATCTAAGAGAAGGAATAAAATAAAAATAAAATAAAATAAAGGCTTGAAATAAGAGCAAGAATGAGAAAGAGGGATGGATTTGGTTTATGTAAAGAGCTGGATCTCCTTCACCAGAGGAGGAGAAAACATGGAACAAGCCTTCCTCCTCCTGCAACTTTCATCATCACTCCATCAATTAAACATGGTCCAGGGTTACACCGGAGGAGGAGAGGGGGAGAAAAGAGGGTTGAGGAGGAGGAGGAGAGGATGAAAGATGAGGAGGAGGAGAGAAAGGGGAGGAGTACAGGGAGGCTTTTAGCAGCCGGCTGTAACCCAGAATAGAAGTTTTCAAAGAGGGAAAACAAACTGAGCTGCTGCTCGGACTGGTCCGGTCGATACCAGCGTCCTTGTGAAGAACAAGTCAAAGTGTTTTGAGACAGAGAGAAAATCCTTAAACTTTAGGAGGGAGGACAGATCAAGACTGCAGCTCAATCTCTCCATCTTCACACAAAAGATGATTAAACACAAAACGTTCTGTGTTTAATTAACTGAAGGAGAAAACCAGGAGGTGGTGGTGACTGTTTCTGTTTTTATTTCTATGTTTGTATTTCTTTTTCTTTTTCTATATACGCTTTGAGATTTCAGCTGCTGTCTCCCAGACATGAAGATGAGGTGTTTTGAAGGCGGTAAATAGAATAACTTTGGTTCATGTTGTTGTCATAGTAGTTCAGTCGACGGATTATTTTGAACATTAGTTCAGATTTGATCTGAACAGTTTTTTCTGAAGGAAACCCAGAGAAGGAATCGAGGAATAGATTCATCATCAATGAATTAGTGGAAAAAGCTTGCCCTGTCCTTCAAAGTAAAAGTCTGCTTCTATCCAGTCAAAATCTTTGCAGCCTTTTCCTCTCGTGCCTGATCAGGCATCAGTTCGTCCTTCCTGCTCTCCCCTGTAAACTAATTACCATTGGCTGTCTGTCTCTCTATTAGATTGTGATTGGCTGGCTCCTCTGTTACAGGTGAGACAAGGATCATTCTGTGCGTTCGATTGGGTGACTCAGCACTAATGGATCCTTATCTGCTCCAATCATATGGCAGCAGTCGCTTTGTCTCTTCTTCAGTCTGTTTATTTTTGTGCTTTCAGATAAATTTAAGACTCCCTTATTACATTTTGAGTTTATTCTGTTTTCTCTGTCCCTTTGTGTTCCTCCCTTCTTTGCATCTTTCTTTGTCTTCAATTCTCAGCTGTCCGTCCGCCCGGCTCGGTGCAGGATGACATAATCCAGCCGATTAAATATTTAACGAACTAAGAAAGCTGCTCAGAATAACTGGGCTGACCCAGGCCTCCTGAGACTGCCCTCTTTTGTAAAACCTTTATTCATCAAGATGGTTGCAGGATTCTGCCTTGCTCAACGGCTTAATTATGACATCTGAATCCATTTTGTTTGAGAAAGAATTAGATCAGAGGCAATTAAAATCATTATAATCGTCAGTAAATAAATCAGTAATAAATATTTTCAGTGTGGAGACTGAAACATGTTTTAGATGAATAAAAGGAATAAAGGATATAATAAAATGACAGTAACGTTATGATGCTCCTCTCCTTCCTCACACTTTGTCCATCCTGACCTTCTCCTCTTCCATCTCTCCATCCTTCCTCTCATCTGTCCTCTCTCCACCTCCCTCCATCTCTCTCCTCTGGCTTCGTGTCAAGCTCCCATTCGATGTGTTGTTGTCCTGCAGGACAAGTCTTGGCTGCAGCAGTTGTGGATAATGACCCCAGAGAAAGAGGGGGAGTAGGGCAGAAACAGAAGATGGGGTGAAAACAGAAAGGGCACACGAGAGGAAGGAAACAAAGGAAACATAAAGTGAGCACAAGGAAGGAGGATGTGGAGGAAGACAATATAAACTTTGTAATGCCTCTCTTGTCTAACCAGCTGGAAGCGCTCTAATGCTGCCATCCATTATTCAACATGAGAAGATCACACACAGTCTCAGCTGCTTCACCTCCCTCTACATTTTACACCCAAACTGGACATCTTTGTTTTACTGACCTCTGCTGGTTCCACATCCGCTGCAGCGCTTGTCCATCTAAACTCATCATGTGATGCACGCACCTGTCCTTTGACTCTTTTTAATTCATGTGTGGGTGGGACCCACAGCTTAACTGAGCATGCTCAGAGGGTCCACAGCTACACTTTGGAGCTTTGGACCCTTTGAAGCTCTGAGTAGAATGAATGAGGTTCCACCTTGTAATCTGCTTTTAAATTGTAAATTCTTCATCAAACAAGATAATTTTTTTCCACCACGTGACTCAGATCTATGAACAAAGAACCTTGTATTTCATGTTGTGTGTGTGTTTGGGCAGCTGCTGTATGTATAACTCTGCCCTGTCCATTGTGAACAGAGAAGATGAAAATATGTGCTGAGAATTAACAGTGAACGATGAGTCTGAGCCTGAGTGAGATGGACTCAGTGAAGGCAGTAATAGTCTTCAGGTCAGTGAATAAGATAAATACGTTAAGTCTCTGTGAGTTAAATATAAATCAGGCTTTGTTGTGTACAGAGTTCTTTTCTGTATAGCTTGCATACGCTATATAGGGGGGTAAAATGCTCAGCTTTGTGTCAGTGTGTGAGACTAGAGGCCTGCAGGGCATTCTGGGTAATGTGATTAGTGGAACTCTAGACCTTCCTTCATGTTTATTCTACCCGTGGATGACTCGAGAGTATCTGGGTGCATTAATGTGTCTCAGCGTGAATCATTAAAAACTGAAATGAATGAATTCATGGATGCTACTGCTGGTCATTAGGCTCAGAGTTGAAACGTCACAGAAGTATTCTCTTTGTTGTTAAAAAGCTGATGGCTAAAAGCTTTGGCTAACGATAGTGCTACTGTCAAAAGTGGGTCCGGCTAGAACCAACACCTCCTCCTACCTGTCTGTCCAATGTGGGTTTTAGGGCATGGCTCAGCTCCTCCACACCTTTGGATCATTCTCCAACATAGAGTCTCAATCCAGACTCAAAACTCCACACAACCCACTCAGTGCTCTGGACGAGGAGGTCTGGACGAGGAGGTCTTAAGTCCTGAGAAAATCTCTGCTTGACATCAACACACCGAAGAGTCCAGGAAAACAGAAAGAGTCCACTAGAGACCCCCAGAGACTGCCAGAGACCACTAGAGACCACCAGAGTCCACCAGAGACTATCAGAATCCACCAGAGACCCCCAGAGACTATCGGAGACCACCAGAGACCACCAGAGACCACCAGAGACTACCAGAGACCACCAGAGTCCATGAATAAAACCTGAGAGAGAGACAAAACCTCTGGAGACATGAAGAAGTGGAGATCACTAAGTTGAACTAACCCTAACCCACCACCAAATCCAACATCATGACAGCAGCACCAACACTGGACAGGTTTATATTAGGGCTACCCTTAGGGTTACCTAGGCGACGAGATCCCGGGATGGTGCCTAGAGACCAGCTGTCTTCTACAGAGACATGGACGGCCGTCAGACTGGAGGCTGACGTGTAGGAAGAAACAAATAAAAGATGGGCGTTCGCTTACAGAAGACAATATTTCTAATGTCTTTATTGCAGACTGGACTCAACTACAGTAGAACATGAAAACATCCTATAAAACTACTGTACTAATGGTAGAACTCATACTGGACATAGTTTTAAAATAGTTTCATGAACCACGTCCCTGGAATTAAGTTGTAACAGAATCTAAAGACACTATGACTGAAGGAGTCAGCAGCTGATGTTCAGCCTGATTCCGTTCAGATTCTTCCTGGTTGTTTGGCCACAGTCTGACGTCGCCGTCGATTCTTCTGAGTGCTTTTTGCCAACAATTACAGATGGCCTCTGTTCCTTTCTGCCCTGCGTTATCTCCATTGATCTGCTCCCAGCTGCCAATACTCCTCTCTGTGCAGTAAAACTGACCTGAGTGCTATCATCATGGACTCTGACCTCAGATCTCAGCAATTACTGCCAGATATGCTCCGTCAGTCTCTCAATTATGTCACATCAAAAGAAATTAAAAGTAACAACTGGTCTAAAACTGCATTTAAACCTGCACATTACTGAAGTCCTTCATCTGGTTTAGATTTTTCCTTTCAGACAATCAGTGTTTTCTATTTTCTGTAAAGAATCTCACTGCAACTTCACCAGTTATCCATTTCCTTTTTTTTCAGTGTTTTACTGGGCATAAAGAATAAGAGATTTTCCTAAGGATGCAAAAGCTGGACTCAGAAGCAGATGGAGCATTATAAGTAGTTTTATTAAATGCTGAAGATCGATGGTTTCTGATGCTGAATGCTGATAGTTGAAGGTGAGAGTGGGGCAGGCTAATGGGGGGAGCTAACTGGAGCTGGTCTGGTTCTTGGTACATGAGGCCATAGACTGTAGAAACAAGATGGCCAATGTGTACTTTAGTCCTGCCCAACTAACATGAAGGGGACAGGACTTATGACCTATACTACAACCAGTCACCAGGGGGTGCTCTACTTGCTTTGGTTTTGCTGTAGAGAAGCTGTCATGGTTTTACCCTCTGTGATCGAAACACTTTGATGTAAAAAAAGATGGGCTGTTGGGTTGGTAGGTGAGCCTTGGGGGAGCAGCCAAAATGAAATGCACTCTGGGATTCCAGGTTGTACCAAATCCACACAAATTACCTCCTGATATATATTTAATAAAACAGGCCAGAACACATCCAGGTATTTGGACTGCAGTGGGTCAGAAGGTTCTTTGAAGTGGAAAGCGTCACATGAACATACAAGAACACATGATGATGAACAACACTAGTGTAAAGAAGTCTGGTATTCAGACTGTGTCGGACAGATTGCTACCATCAACAGTTAATTCTAATATTTAGAATATAAGTCACAGAACAGAGAGAGTTATAATAGGTCAAATTCACAAATAAAAACATGTCAGACTCATTACCTGAATAGCTGAAAACATCAGAAATCAAATGTAAGATGTTCAGTTTACATTTAAGTTGCAAACACTAAGATTAAATTCAGAGTATGAGAAGTAGACAATCTGAGCATGAGCGTAAAAGTAAAGAAATAAACTGATTAGTCCAACGACATGAACATTAACAGCAGCCGAGGTTGCAGCCTTATTCTGAGAACATAATCCACTGCAGCAGGTTCAGAGCTCAGAGCTGCACTTCATTCCCCCATATCTGATTTAAAGCCTCTGCTCATTTGCATATTGGTAATAGAAAGATTTTAATTCTCAGTGAGAGAGACAGAAACTGAAAAAAAAATACAGATTAATCACAAACCTTCCTAACAGTGTCTAATTTATTCACAGTTCATTCTAAACTTAATAACTTTTAGATTTCTCAAGTCTTTCTTGGTAGTTTCTAAAGCAGCGTTTGTGTTCAACCATGCAGGTAGTTTAACAGACATCCTCCAAAATATTTGTGAAAATGTTTTCAGTGGTGGGCAAATTCAGTAGAAACATTTACTGTTTGAGATGTGACAATGAGTTACTCTGTAATCTTGGAATCTGTAATCGATTTTTCTTTTGGTTCTGATCATAGTTTGAATAAATCATTACCTGACTGCAAGTGGAGCACTGACACTGACTCAACACTGAGTAAAAAAAACAACAAACATCCCTTTAGAAGATTTAAGGAAGTGCTGCTCTGGCCTCTGATTGGTGCTTATATACTTATATGATAATAATTTGTTATAATAATTTAAATAATTTCTTGCTGATACGCTAGTACAAGTTACTGGTGTTTGCTACGACCGGCTTGTTGTAATAAGGCTGTTTGTTAAAGTGAGAATTATAATAAATAAACTTTTCAAATAAAATAATCAGTAATCAGCATAGACAGCCTTCTTTTCAACAACAGTCCCAAGACAAAACAGTCCATTCATAGAGTCAGTTTGTTGATCAGTTGATCAACCTTTTGTACAGAAGCAACCACAGCCTCTCAGACACTGTTCAGAGGAGTAAGGAAGAGGAGAGGAGGAGGAAGAGGAGCACAACAGAAGGAAGAACATCACCATCCCCTATATAGCTGGTGTATCAGAGAAACTGAGGAGAATTTTTGGTAAACACCGCATATTTCAAACCTGGCAACACACTAAGACAGAAACTGGTCCACCCCAAAGACAAAACACCTGGACAGAAACAGAGTAATGTAGTGTTGCTGTTCAGTGTAGTGAGGAATGTACAGACCTGTACATTGGGGAAACTAAACAACCCATCCACAAACGCATGGCCCAACACAGGAGAGCCAGCTCATCAGGGGACGACTCAGCAGTCCACCTCCACCTGAAGGACAAAGGACACTCCTTTGAGGATACCAACGTCAAAGTCCTGGCCAGAGAGGACGGATGGTTTGAGGAAGGAGTTAAGGAAGTCGTCTATGTCAAAGTGGAAAAACCTTCTCTGAACAGAGGAGGTGGACTGAGATTTAATTTACCAACTATTAATAATTCAGTCTTGACTTCTGTCCCCAAGAAGTTCACAGGACAGGTATCAGTTCAAGGACAGGTAAGTACCAGCCATTATGGAAATTAGTGACCCCAGTTTCTGGTCAAACAAGTTTCTGGTGTTTTTTTCCCACAGAGTTTATTTCTATTTTAACCTCAACTTCCCACTAGTTTATCAGAACTGAAGAAGCTACGCGGATGAAACGTCTTCAAGAAATTCTACAAGTCCAGCTGACCTTATTCAACACTTTTTTGGGTTCAGAGGAGTGTACTGTTCCTTCAGCTTAAATCTCCCATTTAAGAGGGGGCCACAAGTTCTCAATAGGGTTGAGGTCAGGTGAGAAAGGGGCCACAAGCAATTCTTCTGTCATCTTTATGTCTTTAGTGAATAACCATGCAGTGGTGTACGTATGTGTCTTCTATAAACTGCCAGTAGGACTGGGAGATGATTTTGAGTTTATCTTCAACCTGAAAAGATCCAACCAGCTAATTTTTTTTTATCATACCACCCTGTAGCAGTAGCCCACCTCCAGGTTACTGTGAGCTCTGTGTCCATCACTGATCCAGCCACGGGACGTCCCGTCTGGTCCGTCAACAGTCTCTCTCATCAGTCCATCAGACTCTGTCTTCAGGTAGTTTTCTGAAGTCCTGCAGCCTATTCAGTCTGGTCTGGTTTCAGCCTTCCTGACCGTGGCCATGTCTCTGAGCACTGAACACATGGACACATGGTGTCTCCAGGCAGGTTGATGGAGGATAATGGTTTCCCAGTAAATAAACATTTCATTCTTCTAGGGTTAGAAAAAGAAGTTGCCTAATTATGCCTTGCACACCTTGATTGTCACATTCAGACTTGTCATCATCAGTATCAAATCTACAAAAGAACGCATTCAAGTCATCAACAATACCTTGACTGTTTTTCACAGAAAGGTTTTGCCCATTAAGGTGTTTAGGCCCTTCCAGACCTGTTTTAAGTTACCACTGAAGAATCTGCACTCTACACAGTGAACACCTGCTTAATGAGCTAGAGGTTAGCATGGTTAGCATGGTTAGCGTGCATGCCTGACCTCACTGTAACATAGATGTTTGGCTTGACGTTTTGTCTGAGTGAGACGAGTCATGCACTCTGTAACCACAGATATAAAACCTGATAAGATGATGCTAATGGTTCACACTTGCTAGCTAGCATGCTAAAGTGGTGCTAACACTACATACGTACATTGTGCCATACTGATGCATGTTCTAATATTTGTGGTGCAAGTGTTAAGATCAACTCTTACAGTGTTAATTTGGGTATGCTGATTTTACTGTGTATGGTCTTCCTAGATTTAACTTTTATTTAACTTTTGGCCAAAGCCCTCTCA